>NC_068414.1:20524831-20722331 GCF_023724105.1 Carassius gibelio | reverse complement strand
AGTTGAGCGAATGAATCAAACACTCACTTGACAAAAATTGTGGCACAAGTTGCTTGTTGCCACCTACTGGTGTAATGCTGTAAACTGAAGAGAAGGTCAATAAATGAATCCAAATGAAATGCACACTCAGAGATGGGTAGATTACTTACAAAAATTGCAGTTTCTTACTGACTTACATGATTAAAACTGTAGTTAGTAACGCAATCTGAGTTACTCATTTTAGTTAATGTATTCTGCAACAAAGGCCCATTGGGAATATGTGCTTCTAAATACATTTCTGTGAAACTTAAATAACGTACCAATACAAACGAATCACTGCAGTTTCCAGTCGAAATGAACACTGGAGGGAGTAAAAATCAGACAACTTTTATTCCTTTTCATACAAAATGTGATTTGCAGGTCCAAAGTTTCGATTGAAGCCTAATTTTCACAACATTACTTGAGGAATATTATGTTATGGATTCAAAACAATTGCTGTGAGATTTGAAAACGAATACTTTTGAACATGTCGTCACATATACACAGCTTTATATGCATGAGTTTTCTAATTTAGTAGGTTTTTATCAGTAGCTTCAAATGTAGTTATTGACAGCACTAACATATCCCTTGGGCTACAGTCTTAATAAGTATAATGTATTAAAAATATTTTGACATTTTCCACTAATCATGACATGAACATTCATGGATATTTACGGGAATCAAAAAGTATGGAACCCTGTATAAATAACAAATCCTTTCCTCGATGGTAAAAACCAACCAAGCTACACAAACAGACGGTGTTTAACTATACAGTGGTGTGTGAAAGTATGGTCCACAAGAGGAATGATGTTCCTTTCAGGCACAGGTCTTTCAGAGGGCAGGTCAACATCCTTATCGATCCATTCCACACAGTGGGCTGTATCCTCGGAGGGTCTTGCCGCGCGCTTACATGCATCACGCACCTTGAATGATGTATCAGACTCGCACAGGCAGGTGGCAGACCAAAGGCACACAGTTACCGTGGTGATTAATTAGGTGCTTGGATGGTGATGTAGAGAGTATGAAGGAACATGGTGTAACAGAAGAGGTCAATAAGCTGCTGAAGTACAAATGGCCAAGCAAAGTCCGTAGCGTAAGGTTTTAGCAGGCATGCCATAGAAGAATTTTTGGTTTCATAAAGAACATTTCAGTGAACTATTAAAATAACCTTTTTTTTTTTTTTGTGAGGAACATTTAATTCATCTGAAGGACCTTTTCCACTATTTTGTGCAATACACTGGAAAACAAAATCTATTTATTTTCCTTGGAAGTTCTGCTTGAAGAAGATTTAATTAAGTTGAGAGGTCCAGTTATTTGCATTTGGAGAAAGATGGTGAGAGATGATTAAAAAAAAAAAAAAAAAGACTGTAAATCCATCATCATTAAATATACCCACATAGGTTTGAAGCACACCTTTTTCTAATTAGAGAGAGGGATCAAGAAAATGAAATCTCAATCTCATAAAGGTTAAACTTTATTCTCTGTTTGGTGGAGAGATGAGAGAGGTGAGCGAATCCCTCTGTGCTCTTTCATTACCAGACAGATTGATCCACTGATGAGTCGAGTCACAAAGATTAATCAGAACGATTCCCCAAAGCTAATATTCTCCAACTCCACTAATGTATAAATGCTCAAGTCACATTTTAATTGGAGTGAATGATTCAACTATTTTGTATGTTCAGGAACACTATCTATGCAAAACAAAATATAGTACCGATATATTGCAAAATAGACTCCAAAATAAATGGATGTTTTATATATATATATATATATATATATATATATATATATATATATATATATATATATATATATATATATATATATATATATTATACACACACACATATATATATACACACACACACACACACACACATATACATACATATATATATATATATATATATATATATATATATATATATATATAACTAGTAACTAGTAATTTTTAAATATCTTAAAATTTATAAAATAGTAATCCAGGGACATTTTAACTGCAGATGGTTGCTAACCATTTTGAGTCGCACAATTTTGAAAGATATAAAGGTAGTACTGCTCTGTTGCTATGGTCAAAACTGTCAGATATAACTGACCAGTCAGAATCAAGCATTCCAGAGATTCCACGCAATAATCATTTTTAAAATTTACACCAATTTATGTGAAAAGTATTTAACAGTGTTTTTATTTCATGCAACAAAATAATAAATAAAAATGTATAATAGCCCAACGAATACATACGGTGCCAATTATCCCAATATTAATTGCTTTAAACATCTGAAACACTGGTGAACATCCAAATGGTGCTCATTCACCATCAGTGAATTTTAATGAAGAGCCTGAAATATTTCAGCAATTACAGAGGAACCAATGTCATCCTGCCTTTGATAATCATTTAACAACACAGTGTAATTATAATCTATTCATACAATAAGAGCATTATTTGCTTTGTTTCTGGGCATCACATTACAGCGTGGATTTTTCCAGTATGTGTTAATTATGCAAAGAAACAGACTGCAAGAGCCGCCTGCAGCCAGAAATCAACGACTACTTAAATCCGAGCGCATTTTAATCTGTGGCACGTCTTGAATACCGGGCTGATCCTCCTCAGCCTCGGTTGTTTGCCTGCAGTGTCTGAGATCCTTGGAGGCTTTGGGCCCGGTTCCCTCCAAGTGACTTCCTGTGACTCATTTCCTCCTGAAGCGAGAGTGGCTTTGGCAAACGCAAATACAGTTAATCAGATGATGAGGATTTTTCATTTCCTGTCATGCCAGTCTGGCCGCAGAACTGCATCCATATTAATAGGCTGGGAGTGATGATTCAATAACTTAATTCCAGAGTAATAGAGAGAGAAAGTCTTTACATCTCTGTCCAGCATCTTAGACATCTCACGTTTCAGAGTATTTTAAAAGCTCTAACCGGTTTGACTGGGCCACGTTGCATGAACTTTAACAAGATGAACCAAGAAGTTGGTCATGGGATATCAAAAGTGGTTTTTAGATTTTTGAAATTGAAATTTTTGGATTTATAATTCCAAAATCACTGCTCCCAACTGTGTGTAAATGTTGTGAACATCTGAATGTTTTCTGTTCTTTTAGACAAACTGATGACACTCCCATTTCATGATACAACTCACAAACTATCTTTAAGATACTGAGGTTAAACTTATTTGGCTTGCTGTCCGCAGCGGAGGAGTTTTGGAAAGCAGCTTCAGCTCGAGCTCTGATAAACCCCCAGGGTCTCAGAAGATGCTTGGAAGAAATAAGTATGAATGGCAAAATACATAAATTATGATGGAGTTACTTATGTGCATCAGCAGTTTTAGGTATCATACTGTATGCAAATTCACTGTCGTATTCAGAAGCCATTCCGGGCGGATGATGTAAGATGTCGTAGCACATGCGCCAATGAGAACTGACATACGTGGAAGCGCAGAGGAGAGAGCAAATTGAAACACCGGTCACAAGTTAAAATACAAGATGGAGGATTTGTAAAGAAGAATGTAGGAGAATTTCAATGTAAGCCAAAGTAAGGTAACTGTTTCCTTTGCTCCCGTAAACAAACGTTGGTTCTCGCGAAACTAGCACATCCTCACCGGCGCATATGGTATGCATACAACCTACAACATCATCGGGTTATAATGTTTTCTCACAAAAACACATTGATTCACTACAGGATGCCTTTCACACCCCGGAGTCGTGTGAGGCACTTTCTCTTATGGATGGAAGGATACCTTGAGGGTGAGTAAATCAAGGGCTAATTTTTGGGTCAACCATCCCTTTAACTGAAAGATTAGATGTTTTGACTGCATTTAGGAATTTCATAAAATCTAATTAATTAGTTACATTTAAAAATAAATTTCTGTCCAGTCCATTTTCCTTTTGCTTATGGATTACTGGTAGTCTATCATGAGCACCAGTAGATAAGCTTAACACTTTTAATAAATAATCTCTTTTAGTGGCCAATTTGGGGCAAAGTTTCAGAGGAAATGGTTGGTAATTGCTGATATATGTAAACTGAGCAGTTACTGAGATTAAAATAATACACGCATTCTGGATAGTGCTTTATTTCACTGCAACTACTAGCATCAAGAGGCATGTGTTCAAATAAGCACTTTCTGTTTCCTGATGAGAGATGGGAGGGGAAAACATGCAATTGATTCACACAGTGAAAAGAGGGGGAAAAAACAGATGCAAGGAAAACACAGTGTACTCAGCAGGATCTGGCAGCATCCAGCTGTCTGTTTTCTGGATATAAATGGCTGAAATTATTAGTATCACTGTCCGCTGATAAATGGGTTATTCACAGGACCCTCATGCTAGCTGGCTTCCTCTAGATATCCGAGCATCATCAGCAGTAACATGTCACTGGTTTTTATGCGTATGAGTACAAACAGAATGTTAAACAAAAGTGCAGAAATACAATATTTGGATGAATATAACACTGCTTTGAGGGATCAGTCCAAGTATATTTCACTTTGCAACATTAAGAATATTTCAAAATGACTAAATAAATTAAAATGACACAATATATAATAGCGCCTGGTATTTGACAAATTAAAATAAAAAACTGCTTTTAGACCAATATATGTAACTTGCACAATGGAGTGCTTATTGGACTAGACTGCTTTTATATTATGCACTTTTGTGTTGCTATAAAAGGTCTAATTTCTTTGATGGGAAAGAATTGTTCATCAGAAATATTGCTACCATCCTGTTCCCTCCCACGTCAGTGCAACCTACCTTTCTGCTGAAATAATTACAAGTGCTAACTAAATCCAGAGAATCCAGGTTATGGTGAAATTTGATAATAATGCCACTAAAGTTAATATGGTATGGAGTCATATTGAGTCTGAATTTGAAACCAGTGCCCTGTGCCTATAATTGCTGGAACACACTTCTGAAAACTGTATGAATGCAAATGCATACACATATTTCAGATCTAAATTTCTAGTCTTGTTTGTTCTTTTAATTTTTGTAATGTTTTATGCTTACCTAATGATCTGGTTTCCCTCAGTAATAAGATTAAGAGTTTTCAATCTCGAGGGGCTCAAAGTGATAGAAAATACATGCAGACAAACCGAAGCACATTTATAAAATTACTGCAGGCTTTGACCTTTCTAATAATTTCTTATTTCTTATGCTAGGCTGTCAGCACTCTCCAGTTTAAGATAAGACTGTCAGACATTTGAAACTACATTTACATATACTAAATCCATACATAAACACTATATTAGTCCAAAGCAGCTCATAAATAAGGAACACATCTGCATCAGTAATTGTAGCATGATATAAGCATGATACCCAACAAGACAATGTCAAAACCAAGAACTCACCAGAACGAGAATCAACCAAAATACAGGTGTGCAGTGTGCACAATTAACGTGCAACCAGCATTTACAATGACTCAAATATTCTTTCAAAATACAAGACACAACAAATTTCAAAACAAAAGCCTGGCTTAAACTAAAAGACTTCAAGTCTCTTAAAATTCTTATTTGATACCAAGTAGTTCAAATCTATTAACATATTTACTGATGTATAGCTTAAAACTTGATGTAAAAATTATTTTTTTGGAGTACTACTTGTATACAATGCACATTTCTTAATATTAAGCCTAAAGAGAGTTTTAATGTCACTATTGATGAGGATTGTATGATCTTTGAATGATATCGATCTTTAAATGCAATATATTTAAAGTGTACCTAGTTCACCCAAAAATGAAAAATTGTGTCATCAATTACTCACCCTCATGTCGTTTCAAACCCGTAAGACCTCTTTGGAACACAAATGAAGATACTTTAGATTAATTCTGAAAGCTTTCTGACTTACCAAGGACATTAGTAAATAATCCATGTGACATCAGTGGTTCAACCATCATTTTCCAAAGCTACGAGAATACTTTTTGTATGCAAAGAAAACAAAAATAATAACTTTAAACAATATGCCACCTCCCCGTCACCCTGGAACCATTTTGGAGAATATCCACTGAATGTAAACAGCGTATGCTGTTCTATGTCAGCTGTGCCACACCAAAACAACGTATCCACATGGCGCAGCTGACACAGAATAATAATAAGTAAAGAAAATAAAGCAGCACAGCATATTTAAAAATGTGTTTTGACCACCAAATCCATATATTATAATGATTCTGAAGGATCGCACGACACTAAAGACCGGAGTAAAGACTGTTGAAAATTCAGCTTGAAATTTCAAAACAGTGTAACAGAAATGAGTCGAACCAGACAAATTAAAGAGTCTATCAAAGCTGTATGCATTGAAACACGAGCTGAATTCCTCAGGAAGTCATAAATCAGTTCTAGTGCCACAAGAACCAAGCAAGATGACCAACCAACTTGTTCACACAACAGCTTTCAACACTAACACCACTAGAACAATTGTTTACAATTTCAATTCGAAGAAGAGAAATTTGGTGTCAAATGTGTTGTTCGTAATTGAAATGCAACGCTGGACATCACATGGAAACCCATGAGTTAAACACTTACATTGACTTCCCCCCAGACTGAAATTCCTAAGGGGGGGAAGGGCTTTAAACCTCTGTCTTCACAGAAAAGTCTTTTGTCATGAGAATGGCAAAGAAACTTCTTTCGTACAGATATATGGACCAGAATTAACTCAAAAAGACTCATAAATGAATCATTCCATCGCATCACTCCATATTCATTTATGTGTAACCCACACATTTGACTATCATGTTATAATCACTTATTGTGTATGTTTTTTTTTAATAACTATGGCATAGCTTAACGATTTATAATTGTGTTTGGTATGTGTGTGATCGAATCTTCTTGCTTGAATTAGCCCTGACAATAATTTATTTGTCCCATGTATCGTATTCGTGTTATAGGAATCATGTCCAAAATTAGACCCTGCGAGGCAGGAAAATTCAGACCACATGCTTGGTAAGATAAACAAATGATTTATGATACCCCCGAGCCAAGACAATATTTGATTGGTCAAGACAACATTTGAGGTGTGGCCAACAGGCCACTTTAAATACCTAGGACATCGTAAAATCTTTGCTTTTAGTCTGTTTTTAGTCTCCAGCTATGCTGCTGCTATTAGCCATGTCTGTTTCTGCTAGCTTGTAGCTCCTAGCCATGCTTTGTAGTCATCACTGTTCTTTGAGCGCGGTTCCAGCGTGCCTGCCTGCTGCTACTATCAAACTTTATTTCTTTTCTTTTCCGTTTGAGAGTTTCGTGTTCTGAGTTAAGTTTTGTAACGTCGACCTCGTCTGCGCGTTTCAACTTCAACCAGCCACACGATTCTGCATCTTCAGCCAACGCCCAAGCACGGACTTCCCAAGACGACACTTCAAGGACTACTGAACTTCCAGCCAATCAGCGACAACTTTTCACAGGAGAGTACGCAAGTACACTCCAGACTGTGACCTTTACTGGTGTATCTAATATAATTTTAACCTCACTGAGGAACTCAATGCGAGGGCTAATTACGTGATTGATGGTTGTTCATGTCTATGCAATTTAACGTATTGCTGTAAACTTGGGATTCCATATTTCCATTCTCTTAAACTCATCTTTTCCTAACTTTCGATCTTCCTGCAACTTGTGTAAATGTGTGAGTGCGTGCGTTTATGTGTTAGATTAGTTTATATGTCTTAGATTTATCTAATAAAGCCTTATTCATATTGAAAAGAGAAGTATCTTGTGTTTTGTGCTTACAAGTTAATGTCTTAAACTGCCGATCTTGTTACTGTGCTAATTGATAGTGTTTCACTATAGTTTGGATATTAATATCCAGCGCAGATTTGATTTTAAACGGCTTGTTCAGTGAATCGCAGGGCGTCTCATTGATCAGCCGTGAAACAGTGATTCTGTTCAAATTCCCTTTAAATTATTAAATGATTGCCTTTGAGCTAAATTGACCTGTTTCCCTTACAACAGGAATAAATTACATTTTAAAGTATATTTAAATGCAATTTTAATCATCATTTTCAGCTTGTAGTGTATCGTTTTATTGTCAGTGTTTTTCCAGTATCCAGAGTAAATTCCAGTGAGAGAAAATTGAATAGTCTGTCATAGGTGGCTTATACAGTTTAAGATCTGAGTTATAAATCGAGCACTAATATCAGTTAATTACTGTACCATTGCATCAGACTGTACTTCACTGGAGGAATAAGGTTCAACTTCTATCACACTTGCAGTCAGTTTTCATTATTAGTCATAAATGAAAGTGAATGCAGTGCTGCCATTCCAGTGGTCATAACCTCAGACTGCTGATTAAGGCCTCGCTGACACTTAATCTGAAATTGATGTGCTGCCGCTAGACTGAGCTAAACTCCATTGCTGGTTTTTACACTGCAAATACACAAGCTTTCTATTTTATCCATGTGAGTTCATATGGCTTTTTCACAGACACGTATACGACAGGGAGAAAAGCTTAAACCCATCTGCCAGTGGTCCTGGATTTATTAATTTCCAGAAAGTGTAAATTTCCTTAATGTGAAACATCCCATAACCACAGAGACTGAGGAAGCTTAATGAACCTTAGAAATTACAGCCACTATGGCCATAGAGTTACCTGGCCATACTGATACAGTATTACACGCAGGCTACCATCCCCAGTGAGACGGTTCAAGAAAAAGCAAAGCAGATGAAATACTTTCAATATGCAAAAATGTCTCCTTCAGGCATAAACAGGTAGAAAGGCATTATACCGTTATCTGCTAAAAAATGAAGCACTGAAGTCATTATGGTGCCGCCAATGGAGTAACATTTTAATAAACTAATGTTCTCCCTTCTGCTCCTCATTGGATTTTAATGTCCACAAGTCACAACAATAATACCACTAAAAGTAACACAAACTCTGTCCCAAATAAGAAAACAACAACAAATGGCATTACATGGTTCTGTATGGAATCCATTTTTGGTAATGATGCAAAAAATTCTGCTTCGAAAGTCAGCTTTGATTTTTCCTAATAAACTGTTTATCTGCACTCACAAGTGGATATTAAATTATGTTGTGGGATAATTTAATATATTCTAAATAAACTACAAACATTTAATTATATACATTTATTTTGACCTCACATTCTTTCTTGTAACTCTTCCCTCTCATGCCGCGTTTCCACCGAAATTACCCAGAACATTTGTACCAGGAACTTTTTTTCCCAGGAACTCCCCCCGAGACCTGTTGCTTTCTGCGTTTCCACCGTGGTGTAAAGTACCGGGAAGATTAGACAAATAGACTGGTGGCGTAGGTTTGCGCTCGTTTCTCAGTACAAAGTACGCTGATTTTGGACAGGCATCCACATTAGATCAGACTATGTGAATTCGACTCGGGAGTGTGATGTCCGCAACGACGCGAATCCGGTAATTCTGCAAACAGCAGCGTACTTCATAACTTCAGTCAGCTGACCATGGCTACTGCAATTTTCCTCTCTGTATATTTACAATAAAACGAAATAAGATATCAAATACCACTGCCTGCTTTCGTTTTCATTTAAACATAATAACAGCTGAAGAAATGTACTTAGTTCAGGGATATGTGTATATACAGCCATTACAATGAAACAAAATATTATATAAATTTGCCTTTTTTATTTTCATTTTAACATATAGATAAATTGAATACAGACCTAAGATAAGCTGTTAGATTTACCCAAAACAAATTATATTTTATGTTTAACCACTAAAGAGACATCAAAGCCAGCAGCACACATTAGAAGGTCTAGCCGAGGTGAGGCTGCTTCTCGGCAAATATATAAGCATCAGTGTTGGGAAAGTTCACTTTCTACATGAACTAGTTCAAAGTTCAATTCACAAATTTTAAAATGAACTAGTTCAGTTCATAGTTCAAACTACAAAATTTTGAACTAAGTTCACTAATTTCCAAAAATGAACTAGTTCATAGTTTGTTTGTTTTTCCCATATGTTGCTGTGAGCTATTATTTTTCACAATTATTGCCACAGCCCATATAGAATCACAGACAACAATTATTTTATCAGTTTTAACAATGAAGCTATGCGTCAGATTTCATCTTCATATCCAATTTTGAATCCTTATCCAACCAGGGTTTACATTAGCATTGAGGGGACAGCATTTCCCCATTGTTGCTTTAATGCTTTGTCTCCCATTCTCAACGACCTTATCATAAACATCATAAAATTCTTTTTAATGATCATGCGCCTTCTTGCTACATGCTGCTGTCGCCTTTTTTTTTAAATCGATGACACTTTACACATGCGGTGGACGGCGGTGCGACACTGGTGGTGTTGCCAGATTGGGTGTTTTTCCGCTACATATTAAGACCCGTTTACGGTGTGTTTTAGCTGCGTTTTCGCCTGGAAGGCTCTATAGAAATATGGCACCCTATTGAACGAAGTTAACCTGAGAGAGCGTCCCTAGTTCCTGGGTAAAGTTCCTGCGGTGGAAACGCGGCATCAGTGACACAACCTGACTGAAAGGCTCATTATGCAGCTCATTACATTTATGTGTTTTATTGTCTTATTCAAGTGATTTAACATTTTTAGTTTTTCACATTTTTCACATAACATTTTTTTCTCAAAAACACAGTCATGTACATACATGCTGCTCACATATTATTATAGCCCAGTTTGTGCTGATTACAGTGAGATTAGCTATTTAGATATTTATAAGAAACTGAAAAAAAGCACAAATGTCAGGGCATGACAAAACTTCTCCAGGCCCCAAAAATACCTTTAGACTCCAGAGGGTTAATGCAAGTTAGCATTTAACAAGTGTTAATGCTGCAGAGCTGCAAAATAATAGCATTTATGTATTTATGTACTTAATAAAAAATTAAATATCTTGCAATTGTACTTTTTGTATACTAAACTGGTATACTTAAAGTCTGCTAAATTGGAACAACTAATTTTGTGCACTTCAATTGTGCTGAAGTCTAAATAAAGATGTGCTGAAGTATATCTAATTGTAATGATATTACTGCACTAAAAAAAAAAAAATATATATATATATATATAATTTTTTATTATTTTTTTGTGCCATGAAAAAGATTTTCAAGATTTGTTTTTTAATTTTTCTTTTTACTTTATTTTAAAACATCTCTAAAATAGTTATATGCTAAGTTAATATTATTATTATTTATTATTATTATTATTATTATTATTATTATTATTATTATTAATATTATAAATTTAACTTTTTATTGGTGTCAGTTCTTCATTATTCAGAATTTGAGAAGCTGTTCAGTCTCAAATCACAGTTGTGCCCAAAGGTGCTCAAAGAGATGGCTTCTAAATTGCTATGGATAACCAGATTATTACTAAATTACGATATAAAGAAGCCAGAGTCCACTGAAATCGCTGGGGAAATCTGTTGCTCTATTCATAACCTCTGATTCGGTAATTACAGTAGATCAATCTTTGACACAATTAAGTGTCAGAATCCAATAGAAAATGTTTCTAGATAGAAGAAATCAATCTTTGCGTAAATATCTGACACTGCTGACAGGCCATTTCCATCAAACAGATAGGAAATAAAATGCTAAGTGAGAGGTGCGGGTGATATAACATGAAAAATATCCATTTGAGCCTCAGAAGTAACAGTTACCAAAAACACCTCCTCTCAGTGTGGACTGTCCCCTCGTCGAACGACAGAGGGAGGCACAGAGAGAGAGAGACGGGGAAGTGAGACGCTTTGACAGGCTGTCATAGAACAATGTGTCAACTCCACGGCTGCTCTCTATTGATGTTAATTACAGGTGACAGGGCTAAGTACAAGGCTTTACACATGATAACGATGACTCAAGAGGAACTTCTTCATGGTCTCCTTTACAGCAAGGCTGACAGCTGCCATTATGCATGCTGGGATTTTGTCAGGATTCACTGATGAAGATGGCCACTCAAAGAAAAAGAGGGGTCAGGACATACTTACAGTATCGCCTGATGTACGCAGACATCAAAAAGAAATAGAAAAGAATTTATTCATCATTACAACACTTACAAAAAATAATAACAATAACATTGCCACACACCTGAATATGATGTAATATTAAAATCAGACTGGGGATCTCTTTAATATGCATTTTTATCTTCCTAAATAACAGTATCATTCAATTAAGGAGAATCGAAAATAGCCATCATTACCATTTTTTTTTAATGGAAATTGGCCTACAAAAAAATGAAATAAAACATAATTGCTCATAACACACTACAATTCAATACAATATTTCAAATGTATGTTGCTCTTAAGCAAAATAAATAAAAATCATCAAAATACACCACTATTAATGAATTTGTAGCAAATGTAATTGTGAAGATACACCTATAATATATGTATCTGTCCCTTTGCTATTTATTACTGAACAAAAATTGTATGACAGAAGGGGGAGATTACAGAGGTGAAATTAATAGTATGTTTATTCTCTAGGCAGTTGATATAAGTAACATTTATTTCATTTAAATTTTTTGAGATGACCATTTTAAACAGGTTTAATCTCTTTAGTGTCTCAATATTTTCTCCCAATATGGCAGCAACTTTAGGCCGCACACATTCATTGGAGTGAACTATCATTTATTTCAGATTTTTTTTTTTTTTTTTTTTAAGATTGACATTTGAGAGAAATGGAGATACTATTACTTTACTCTCCTGCTTGACAGATAATCTTAAATGTGTCTCTTTTAGATTTCAATAATCTCTCATACTATGCTGAGTTTTTCCAAAATACCTACATTTCTGATCAAAACTCAAATAGTTCAGTTCAAGTTCAAACATCATGTCAAATTGTGTTCATATTTATAATTACCTCTATACGTTTACTGTAACTCTTTTGTTTGTATTTTCATTTATTCTTTTTCTAAAAGAAACATTTTAAAGTACAATTTGTAAGATATTTGCAGTAAAATATCCAAAAACCACTAGGCTAGTGTTATATATTTAGTCCAGCTGATTACTAACAATACCGCTAATGTTATCAACTACTTGTAAATCATGAGAAAATTCCCATTCTAGACATTGACACGGGGCAGTGCAGTCGCCTGTCAATGATGTTAATTACCCTTTGTTACCGCCTTTACTGACGTAGAGACCACATGACAACAGTGTCGACGACAAATGCGGAAGTAGTGTCTAGCGTCCAGCAAACCACTAGCTTGCTTCAAGCAGTACCTTAATTCTTCTTGCACTTTTTATGTTGGATTGTGTTACTTATTTATGGAACATAATTACTGTTTACCGTCTGCCGCTGGTTCTGTCGACAAGGACAGCTCCCATGTACTGTATGCTATTATAATGATCAACAAGATTAGTATTATGGGGCATACATGCCAAACGCAGTCACTCCGCGTGAGGACGTGTCTGATCCATAGTCTGATCGCGTCTCTGCATTGACTTTGTATGTAATCTACTTACACAAATTGTTGAACTTGCGTTTGCTATATATGCCCAATTTTTGTGTTTGAATGATTAAAGTTTATGTAGGTGCAGTGTTTTTGCATTTGGTTATTTACTGATTTATTTACACTGCCTCATTTCACATGACAAGTTAAACAATGCAAATCAATCATTATTGCAAATGATATTGGTAAGTTCAAAATAACATATAATTATAATTGATTTGAACACTTGAAACTGTGCTGTGTTATCACACCATCAAATTAAATATTCTAACATCTATGATTAAAAATTGAGTTGTTAACCTTCCATTACTTGGGTCTAATTCAATATAATAAAATTATGACATCAAACACAACATTTAAAAAACTTCACCTCATCCGTTAGATCCATGATTTATCTTTCCGTCTGATTGATGGCCGTCATCGGTTGGGTAGAAGACAACAAATCCCATCATTCCAGGCTCCTTCTTAGCGTCATCAAACCACGCGACTGTTATTGTTTTGGTACTACGCCCTCTCGTAGCAGGTCCTACAACCTGTACCTTTAAGAAAGCAAAAAGAGAAAGCAAGAGGTAATATACAGCAAATATCTCCATTAACTGAGTATGCCGTCTATTTTGTCGGAGAGAACAAATAAGAAGTGGACATTCAAAATGTGCTGAGCTAAAAAAACATTTTAGTCAAGTTTCTGATTTCTGATAGTCAAGATCACAAACAGCTTTATTTGTGCATGAAATCTACTACATGCCAACAAACAAATGAGAACATAACTGGCAAAGATTTTCCAAAAAGTACCGTTGTTTGGCAAATGAATAATTTACGGATAGTTACATACTGTACGCATTTCCATCATTTCATTATGTAAGCTTTATATTAAACCTCAGTTACTGGAATATTTATAGTGATGTAAATATTTTGCTTGTCCCTGAGCTCATTCTTTCAAATGGCATGGATATGCTAGGCATTGATATCTGGTGAGCGAGAACATGGAAGTCTGAACAGTCAAGCAGAGGACAAATGTAGCAGCTACAAAAGCAACATGCCATATAAACAAGCATCATGCAACACACAGGGGTAAATGATGTAGCTGTACTCCATCAGTGTTATCAGTCAAAGTCAATGCTACTCCAGTTACCAGGGAGAAAAACATGGGTGCACAACCCATGTTTGACATCTGATGACCAAAGGAGGCTTAGAAGTGTGTCAGATCATTTGTACAGAAAACCTAGTAGAAAAGCATTTGCTGAAAGGTTGCTCTCAGGACAAGAGTTGTAATACCATAATGTTAATCTAAAATTCCACTTTAATTCAAAAGGATAGTTAACCCAAAAATAAACATTTGCTGAAAGTTTACTCACTCTCAGGCCAACCAAGATGTAGATGAACATACAAACAAAAAGATTTTCACAATCCATGACGTTAACTGATGGACTAAAGTTAAAAATAAAGGTGCTTCACAATGCCAAAATGGTTCCATAAAGAAAATTTTAAGGGGTCATATGTTGCTAAAAAGAAAATTATTTTGTGTATTTGGTGTAATGAAATGTGTTTATGTGGTTAGGTTCAAAAACACATTATTTTCCACATAGATACATACATTATTGTTGCTCCTCTATGCCGCGTCTTTCTGAAACACATCGATTTTTACAAGGCTCATCATTCTGAAAAGTGAGGTGTGCTCTGATTGGCCAACTATCTAGTGTGTTGTGATTGACCAAATGTTTCAAGTGTCTGACAGAAATGTTACACCCCTCAACATATACTGTTATGGCGTGTCCCAGTCAGAACCCTGGCACGACAGGACAAAAATAATATAAACCATTACAAACGAGGCAGTTGTTGCATCCAGTGGGAATATAATTAATGATTATAATGACTTATACTGCCTTTTTACACGGTGCGTGGCATCGCACTGCTTAAACATAAAACCATTTCTGTTTTTGTGATCTGAGAAACGACAAACAACAGGTGCTGCTCTACACTCCTCAAAACTCACGTTTTAATCATCAGTAGCAAATCCTTTACATATGTAAACCTACTTACAGACCGTGAGTAAGAAGCGCCAGACTGTCCTTGCAAAGAGTGAGGAATGGCCAGTGGTTTGAGCAGCCAGCAGCTATAACGAGGAACGGCAGGCAGATTCGACGAAGGTGCGCCAACCACATGTGACATAGACATGTGGGGGCGTGTTTAAACAAGCTGTTTTAGGGGGACGTGGACAAGTGTTAACTTTTGTAAAGAATATCTCTTTGGATTTGAGACTTTAGTCTTTGCAACTTTACAGATCTTTTTTATGCACCAAGAGCTTGTAACACTCATCATATGACCCCTTTAACATCTGAAGAACTTTTCTGTTTCACAAAAGGTTCTTTGTGGAGAAAGAAGGTTCTTCAGATTTTAAAGAACATTTGACTGAATGGTTCTTTGTAGAACCAAAAATACTTCTTCTATGGCATTGCTGTGAAGAACCTTTTAAGCACCTTTATTTTTAAGAGAGATTAGTGTATCATGGTTATGTTTTAACAGCCGCTTGCACCTTTTCACTGCAGATGATCCATTGGTGAAACAGTGATTTATTGCTAAATTTCAGTTCCAATGAAGAAACTAATTAATCAACCTCTTGGATGGCCTGAGGGTGAGTACATTTTCAGCAATTTTAAAATTTTAAATGAACTTCTCCTGAAGCTTTTATACCTGAAAAAATAAAAATGCTATTGCTTAAAGGGTGTTCTTTTATAAGTCAGGAGACTTAAAGAAGCTGTCTTATAGTATGGTACATTTTGCTGGAATAATAGATTTATATTGTAGCTTTGCCTATTATTACATAGATGTTTTGACATAGTGTTATTTAGTAGTTTTATGTGTATTAAAAGTAAAAAGAGGGAGGGGGGAGGTCTTTAAAGGGGAACACTAATTAGATTGTACTTCATTATGTTATCAATGTTTATACCAAACAAAATTCATAATCTTACAACACTTAACTTGGGCAAAGATAATTTAGAAATTGCACTCTTTAATTACACAGCCAACAAATCCATTTATCTTTAATTGAATCTTCTTAAGTGCACTGGTCCTTTTGCCCCACTAGAAATTAACGGTACTAGAAATGTTGGTTCTGTCACCGAAAGAGCTGAAAGCTGCAGTCAGGAACACAGGGAATATTAGCATTTATAGGGTTTGCTCAACACCTGGCTCTAATAAGCAACTTATGCAGTTCCATTCTTTTTGTTTTTATTTGCGTATGATGGAGAAATTAGTTCCTGTCCATCAAACCCAATGGAGCTGTCACAACCAATGAAGTAGTCCATTTGTTAGTGGACATACTTGCACACTGCATTCTACACAACTAGTAAAACGGGGGGTGAGGTGGGCTATAAATCAATATACATTGGACACAGTCCACTTCCCACCCCAGCAGTTGTCTAAAGCTGTACTCTGTGAAATCAACCGATGGAAAAAAAAGTCACAGCAACCCAAAATAAGTTGCTGGATGTGTTTCAGCATAAGGAGGTCCATCATGTGTCATTACACTGAAATGATTGACAGGGCCTCCTAAATCAGCCTAACATGATACAATTAAAAATGGAAATACACAAAGATGAAAAGGGGTTTCCAGGCATAACTCATCTTTAAATTTATTTGTTTATTTATTTTTATGTACATTAGAATGTGTCCTTTTTTTTAATTGTTATTTTCCTGAGCAAAAAAATGATGACTACCATGCATGATTTACAAAATAAATATGCCATTTAGTGTGACAATAGTTTATAAATAATCTTGTCAGGCATATTGAGAGCAAGAATGATTTGATGCCATATTAAAAGACTCGATTTAAAGATCATAGTCCAGCCCCAAAACACTAATTAACTGCAATTTTTTATCTTTATACTATCCTTCAAACCACTGTGTTTTACCCATTTGTCTGCAAGTCTTTGTAAGGAAGTGGAAATCATTCAAAAATATAATACAATTTACTATGATCAAAATTGATTGATTTATAATAATCAGGTCATTATAATTGTTTTATTTTAAATAAATATATCTATTACTCTGAAGTATGTTTTGCCAAAAGGGGAAATAATTTGTCATTGTTCCCATAATTCAAATGTTTTTATTATTAGCCTGTGATATTGTGAATTAGTCTCTTTGAACATAATCCTAAGTAAATGACAGCAGAAGCAGATGTTGAAAATTAATAAGCATCTCATTCTACTGTTTGATTCTCCCTGCCCTTCCTGCAAAGCTCGTCACTTTGATTCTGATGTGTCTCGAACCACATATGACTGCTTGCAGCTATATTAATGAATACTTTCTGTTTGCCAGCATAAATGGCATTATCAGGATGGGTATTTAGGGTATTTTTTTTAGCTCTTAAACTAGTTAACCTTGACATAGTGAGGGGGGCTCTGTTGAGAAATACTGGTAAATTTGATTATTCTGACTGTTGAAATCTTCAAAATACCTTTTTGCTAAGAGTGCTTCTAGCTACTGGTTCAGCAATGACTTTTTGGCAGTGCCTAACAACTCTTTTTGCTCATGGACATCCAAATAAAAATAAATAATACACTACAAAAAAAATGCATTAAAATATTCATATTAATTAGGTTTCAAAGATGTGTCAGTGCTTAACATTCCTCATTTATCTGAAATATAATTACGTAAGATGCTAAAATTGTTATCTATACTGTCATTTAGTGTAACCAATGACACTTTGGTGAAACCGAGAATTTGCATTGCACTGAATGATAAAAGCATTACCAGCTTGTATTATTGTAGGCCACCTATATCAAACAATGAGCATGAGCAGTAAATTTAAATCACAATTTTTGGCAACACTACTTATTAAAATAATAAATAAAGTGAGTGGAGGTCATACACCATGAAAAGATGACAGCACATGGTCTTTAAAGCACCTTTTGATGATGTCACAGAAAGTCAAATCAATCCTCATAACTTCAAAAACGAAAAACTTGTCTGAAAATGCAAAGAAATACTTTTTTTATATATATAATTTAGAACATTGTATTACCCACGATATTGACATTTTATTTTCACACACACACACACACACACACACACACACACACACACACACACACACACACACACACACACACACAATAAATAAATAAATAAATAAAACATTGAGGTAGACATGAATTTAAATGTTTCCTATGTATATAAAATCACTTTTGTACATTTTATTTGATGTGGTTACTGAAATTGTGATTGTCTTTGACCCAAAAGTGTTTTCTCTTAGAAATGAATATGTTGTGAGAGGGATGTTACTAATATTTTCATAGCAGTTAAAACACATACACATCTCCAGCCCGACACTGATTTGGTCAGACTCCGCTGCTGATGATTAGAAAGTCTTGACAGAGATGACATGACACTCAGACAACCAGGAAAGAGCTGTAATTTCCTCTCTTCAGCATCTTTCCCTCACTATTGCATCCTTTACCTCTTAACTGCTTACTTACAAAGGTGAAAAATAAAGAGCCACAATTCACCTCACAGAGTATCTTTTTCCCCCCAGTCAAAAGACATCTAATTGCTAATCTATAATCCTTTTAATATGCTCTTGCCTGTTTTCGATTGATCCTCTGCCAGGCGGAACAGCATGGCTGGGGGCTATATTAATCTTATTAAGGGTGGGTTTAGGATGGGGCCGCAAATCCAGACATTGCTTTTACCCATACTATACTGCACACCCCTTTCTCTCTTCCTTTCTTTACCAATCCTCAATACATCTCAATGCCAGACTCACCTTGCTTTTTTTTATGAGTTACAAAACTTGACAAGCCCAGCTACAAAAGGGCTTTGTTGAGTGATGTTTTTTCATTAATATTTATGTTTACTTACAGTGAGAGTGAATGATGATAACTGGCCGATATTTCTCTCTCTCTCCTTCTCTCTCTCTCTCTCTCTCTCTCTCTCTGTGGCGCACACACACTACGCACACACACACACTGCAATACATCATCATACTCCTCCTATATTATTCAGACACCCCACTCGCTCAACTGTAATGTTGCCCTTCACTTTCTAAGATGGATCTAGAGGTAACACTTGACTTATATTATCAAGATCTATTCTTGGTTATGAAGGTCTTTGTTTGAGAATGCAGACATTTCTTGTCTAACTTTGAAGCAGCTTTTTGTTTGTAGTTTTAGTTAACTTTGATGAACCTGGATGCAGTCAAGCTTTACTCTTTTGAGGTAATTAGCTACACTACCAAACTGCTCAGAAAAAGTTTTTGACAACACTAAGGCTAATTAAAGGTGCAACATCTTTTAAAATATAACTACAAAATGAAAGGTTTTTTTTTTTTTTTTTTTTTAAATCAGACCAGTATTTATTTGGCACAAAAACAATATACAATATAATACAGAAAATGCTGTTTAACAAGGTAAACATTGCAAATGACAACATTTAGGCAATGTGTGCCCTGCAGTTTTGATATTGAAATGCATGCAATTTCATTGTATGATTAAATGTTTGGACATTAATACAAATAATATCAATAGATGTTTAGGTAAGGCCATTTACTGCACAGTGCTGTGCTGTTTAATGATGCCATAGCTGACATTATCTGATATATCTTCAGAAATGAGCTACTCTGTTCACGTAACCATGTTTTATACAAATACAGCAGGGAAAAGAAATTTAAAATCTTCACAATTTATCCTTTTTTTTCATCCTACTG
The DNA here is from genome assembly GCF_023724105.1 of Carassius gibelio. Lineage (NCBI taxonomy): Eukaryota > Metazoa > Chordata > Actinopteri > Cypriniformes > Cyprinidae > Carassius > Carassius gibelio. The sequence goes on along the minus strand of NC_068414.1, from coordinate 20,702,247 downwards.
TGGCTTAGAGTGAAGTGGTATTTTCCCCCTGGATCACTTCATTACCTCTGATCCAGAGAACCAGCTGAGAAAAAGACAAGTGAAGCCATGTGGCAAACGGACACATGGTTAATTTTGCTCAGAATCTTTCTTCAATAAGTATTTGTTTTACAGTAAGTTGTGTGTTGTATGTTGTATAGAGTAATAAAGCTTTAAACAGTTCAATTTAGTAACCATGGAAAATTATCAAGTGCTTCAACAAACTTTTCCTGGTGCTTTAAACTATGCAAACTGCCCGAGAATTTCCGCTATGAACAAAACAAAATAATTATATTGTAAAGAATAAACCCAAATAACGTCTTAAATCAAAGTTATGAAAAATAGCCTAAAGTTAGCTTCTGTCATTTACTGCTACATGGTATAAAAATAATGTTTAGTTATAAAATGCAGCATGCAAAATCAATATATCTTGAAAACCCATTCATTATCATTCACTACAGACTTGAAAACGTCACAACGCGTGCGTAATCTAGAATTCAGACAAATAGCAACTTTGAACTCCTATTTTTTTCCGAATCTGACCTCATAACTTCAAAACTTCATAAGCGAATTATGCACGCCCCTTCTTTCTTCAGCAATATATTTACCTGCCCCACAGAAACAAGATAAGCAACTGTTTTGAAGACCTCTTCTCTGTCCAGCGATGAAAAGCAGGACCGTCTTGACTTTTATTTTCTTTCACATTTGACATTTCGCGCCCAGTGCTTGTTGCCCATAAATGGAGTGCGCTCGGTAAACGCGCAGAATGACTGAGGCAGATAACTCGTCAAAAGCCTTCTGATTGGCTACACCTAAAACCTAATACTTTTTTTTTTTTTTTTAATTTAGAGTTGATCTGAATAAATAAGCTTTCCATTAATGTCTGGTTTGTTAAGGTAGGACCATATTTGGCCGAGAATTAACTATTTGAAAATCTGAAATCTGAGGGAGCAAAAAAAAAATCCTTGAAAATATTGAAATATTGAGAAAATCGCCTTTAAAGTTCTCCAAGTCATTAGCCATGCATATTACTAATAATAAAAAAATAAATAAATAAAGATTTTATATATTTACAGTAGGACATTGACAAAATATCTCAATGGAATATATGAATTTTATTTAATATCCTAATTAATTTTGGCATAATAGAAACATTTATTATTTTGACCCATATAATGTATTTTTGCCTGTTGCTACAAATACACCCGTGCCACTGTTTTAATTCCAATTTTATATAACCTCTCCTCTGACAACTTAAATGACCAACTTAAATCTATATGTGTTATTAATAAAAAAAAAGTTAAATCGTCATTTCTACAACCATATTTTAATAAACTGCCATTTTATGATGAGGAAGAGCATTTCTAATAACAGAATGAACTCTTACATTTAAAAAGACCAAAATAAAAATGATTGCAAATGATATGGCATTTATAATTCACTTTAAACTAGCCAGTGTGTGCAGGTGAGATAAATAAATAAATAAATAAATAAATTTAAATAAGCATGGCTCTGTGATCCTATATCCGGTAATTAATTACATCACTTTTATACAGTAGTTGTAGTCCAAACTCTAAAAAAGCAGAAAGTGGCTGAAACAACGCTGGAAATATCAGTACTGTTTGAAAATGTAGGAAAATGTTGTATTGTGTCTCAAATGACACCTCCATGCATAATGCCTAATGTGGCGTGCTAACCTTCTGGCTGCTGGAGAGGGAGATGAATCCAGACAGCATGCAGAAATGGTAATGGAGGTGCTTTAGCAAAGGTTACCATCTCTCCACAGACCCAGCCCGGGCCGCTCCCTCACCTTCTTGTATAAAAATCAAAGGAAATGTTACATCTGAATAAGCTGTAAATGCACAGAAAGTTCACACAGGTGACACACAGTGCTGCAATGAAAGCCGAGAACGCATTTTGGTAGGGAACCCTGAATGTGTTTACAGCCATAAAATGTGTTTTTATTTGTCATTAGGAGTGCAGAGGCTTACAAATTGTGCTCAAAAGTGTTTTATCTTAAAAATAAAAAAATAAAAAATAAAAAGAATGAAGACGAAAGAAGACTAATCATTTTTTTTAATGCTAGAGATTGTTCTGTCCTAATAGCCCATATTTTATGTTCTTTCCTCACATTTAATAAACATAAAGCGCAACGGCTATTTTGAAATTCCAGCGCTTTCCTGAAATGACCCCCTTGTAGTCATATAATATTGTGAGGGGGGAACGTGCCCACCGCTGTGGCAAACTTTCAGGAAATGATGAGTAACAATTTTAAGGAGGAGCTGTAATGGCGCGTTCGCTTTCACAGAAGCAGAGATTCAGGAGTGATTAATGAAAACAAATTTTTCATGGCAATTAAAATGATTAAAGCCTGAGGGCCTTTTTGCTGTTACCCTGAATTGCTCCAGGAACAAGGCGGCAACAAAGCTGCGAACCAAAATTGCATTAGTAGTGGAGGAGAACTGTATTAAAATGCAAATGTACAGCTGTTAATAGTTCTTCAAAAACCAATAATCCCCCACAGTCAGTCATGTGTCAGAATGGTTAATGGAAAAATATCCCAGAGGCACACAGGGTCCTTTTCCATTCCGCTTCTGATTAAAACAGAAATTCTGCAGAAGCAAAAGCAGAGATCGGAGTGGGATGTGATCGGCTGGTATGGCTTAATGTTGGGCAGGAGACCAAAACCCATTGTTCGGAATTTCCCTGACTTTAAGGCATGCTTTGTCCCCCCTGGGACGGCTGTGAAGAACTAAGCAGGGGAAGAAAGCTACTAAATCTGATCTGAAGGTATTAAAGCTATTTATCATGAAGGTTTTTGGCGCATAATCTGTATTAAGCAATATCTGAATTAAATACACATGATAGTCAGGTCCCTCCGTGCAACAGAAACGGGCTCAGCTGAAAAAAATCATGGGGTGCGGGCGTCATAATTGAATACATAATGCATTCGGTTATCCTGTCACTTAATTATGATTCTGCCGCAGGTTGTGTTATAGAGATCGAAGCGTTCTGACCCACCAGAGGGAGAAATGCTGTTCTGTCTCTCATTCCTGCGCAGGAGGGGAGCTGCCAGTGGACCAAACTAGTTGATTAAGAACATTATCATTTAATAGGTTTTTTTGGGGAACCAGCAAGAACATCTATATATCATCACATAACATGAACATGATTTTTTTTTTAAGTCCAGTTTAGTGGTTTTCAGTCATAACAAAGCTGTTTCAAAGGCCTAACAATCAAAGCAGTATAAAAATATCATAAATATGGATTTGATGCACTGAAATATTGATATAATGCTTAATTTTCTTTGTTAAGACAGACAGACAGAGATAGACAAACAAACAGACAGACAGATAGACAGAGACAGACAGACAGACAGACAGAGACAGACAAACAAACAGACAGACAGACAGACAGACAGAGACAGACAAACAAACAGACAGACAGACAGACAGACAGAGACAGACAAACAAACAGACAGACAGACAGACAGACAGACAGAGACAGACAGAGACAGACAGACACACAGACAGACAGATAGATAGATAGATAGATAGATAGATAGATAGATAGATAGATAGATAGATAGATAGATAGATAGATAGATAGATAGATAGATAGATAGATAGATAGATCACAAAACCTCATCTTTTATGTTGATTAGAAAGAGAAAATTTAAGGCAAACTTCTGACAGCTCCAAAATGAGTCTGTCTGCAAAACCCCTGTAGACAGGTGATGAAGACACAAACCTAGCACCCTCTTTAATTACTGATGAGTTGTGAGCCAGTTAAACTCTTTGGATTGTTCCCGCCGGAGGCTCTAATCACTTTAAAGCAGACCGCTGATCCTAACTGCTGCATTGGAGTGTTCTGTGGCAGTGAAACAGACACTATCGGTCTGCTGGTCTCACCCGTTCCCATTTCCTGCCGCTGAGACATAGGGCATCTGCAAATGAAAGATCTCCCTGGTCCTGCTGGGAAATGGGAAGCGGTTTTGTTTCGAGATAGTAAAAGAGATCGATTAACATTTCTGTAGTTTTAAATGGGCTTAGATATTTCACAGTTGTAATTTAGATTTCAATATCATTCTCTATCCCTTCTCTGACACGTACAAATGGCAAATTAAAAAGATAACAATTAGCAAAAAAAGAAAAAAGAAAAAAAAAGATTTTCATATCAGATTCTGAGAAACACACAATAACAAAGACTCCACGTGATAAAACTTTCAGTATTTTATTCATTTGTACATCTCCACCCCTTGTTCCCCTGAAAGTAAACATGATCATACAGATGATAAGTACTTCTAATATATATTTTTGACAGTTTTACAGCCCCTGTACAAGAGCATGGATTTCATGGAGTTCACATCTACATCAGCAACATCAGTTTCTTTGTCCAAAGAACCGAGAACAAGCATATATGGGATTAGGAGCTGAGAGAGAGAGAGAGAGAGAGAGAGAGAGAGAGTGTAGGGTTTTGGGTTAACAGACAATGGCATATACAGAAGCAGCTCCATCAGGATCAACTATGTACAATACAAACCATTCATACAAATTAGGCTCTAGATATAGAATTCATTACATTACAGTGTATTATAAGTGACAATGAGCAAGCCCTCCAATCATTCCTGGATCTCATTAAACTACAGAACACAGCTCAGGCTGAACAATCCGCAATTATTACAGTACAGCTTCATTGTAATAGGTAGAAAACATGCCTGTAGTTAAGGCCTGCTCATAGCCAGCATAACAAAGCCATTCTCCTCATCCTTGGGCCTTCGGGCTGGGAGGAATAACTCAAGAACATGTAGGGACTCACAGGCTGTTCAAAAGTTTGTCGGTGGAGGGAACATTGAGATTCTGATCGCGAATAATTCTCCTGTGACATCGCTTCTGAGCGATCTACCAGCTAAACGAAAAAGTCCTACTGTATCTACACCTTCGTGGCCTTTTGGCAGTTCTAATAAACATGTACATACTTGTACAAATCAACTAATTAAACAAATATTCTGAAAATCAAACACTTCCACAATTCTAAATTAAAACAGAACATTACAAGACAAACTCAGAGTTTACATGGTCATACAAGAAACACTCCAGTGGTAAAATCATATTCTAAGAACATTAAAAGATATAAAGAATAAGTTAACAATAATATGTGCTTTAACTTAAAGGATACCAACTGAGTAAACAAAATCACTGTTATGCCCTCAAATGAAAGTTTCATGAAGTACTCGTGCAAATAGCCAATTTTTTCTCTTTTCAAGTCGATTTAATAAATCCGGGCCATGAGCGCATGGTATGGGCAGGGGAACATGTATTTGTTGTGGATGGGGAGAGAGCTCCATCCTTTGCCTCTCATTGTCCTTCGTGTGGGTGATGTCAACGGCTACGTTCAGCCAGAAGGGAAGTAAGGAGTATCGCTGTGGTAGTTATAATCTGGGCAGACTTTCTGCACAAGCTTGTAGTCGGTGCTGTAGAAGGAGATGTAAATGCAAATGACTTTGAAGGGCTTCGAGCAGAGCCAGGATACGTGGCTTTGCGTCTGCTCCTGGTAACATGTCTTGGATGGGTCGAAGTTGCAGAGCGTGTTCTTGGAGCCCCTCTCCACCTTCTCGTACTCAATGCGGCAGTTGAAGGATTTGGAATCCTTGGAGTCAATGACCGACTGCTGGGCCGTCAAGTCAAACTCCACGATTTTGCTGGGCGGGACAAGGCTGACGGACACGTTGCCCTGGCCCGTGGAGTTATGGCGGAAGAAGACGCTGAAGGTGCCATTGCCGTGATCGACGATCTTTCCAGTGATCAGGAGGTTGAGCTTGACCGTTTTGATGTTGGAGTGGAAATCTCCCCAGCCGAACATTTTCTTGAACTTGCCTGTCTTGACCATTGGCCGCCGTTTGGCTCGAGGCCTGGAGTCCTGCAGGTCCGTGGTATTCCTCAGCCAGTCCCACAGATCCTGCTCTGAGTAAGGCTCCGGAGTGTCATAGTGCAGGTCCAGGGCTGTTGCGTTTTCCTTCCCATGGAGAGTCTGTGATAGAAGCCGACTGATGGACAAGTCCTTACTGCTTTCTGTCCATATATGCTTTAGTGTTGACTTGGGGCTCCCTGATTTGAGCAGCTCCGACTTCCCCGGGATAGAACCGTGGGCACTTGAAACCTAAGAAACAAGATGGAGAGGACGTTATTGAGCCATCTTAACCTTAAAGAGCTACATAAGATGCATAATGCAAAGCAAGTGAGCATTTCATCCAGTGCCGCTTGACAGGAAAAAGGAATTAAATGGATAGTACTCTTGATTCGGGAGATATTGACCCCTAACCCCCTCACAATCATGTAGTCTCCTACTCAACAGACAGATCAAATGGATTAGGATGAGAGGGGGGAAAAGATAATCGATTGAGCCTGCAAGCTTCAATTTGCAAGGTGTTAGCTGACAGGTGCTGTCTGGGAAATGGAACGAAGCGTGGCGAATGAGAAAAAGAATACAACGATCAAACTCGCCACGTAGTGAGTTCAGGGAGTGGATCTCCGCCGGCCCTCCCTGATAATACCGGTGACTATTCTTTGAGTAAAGAGCAGACTATTAACCAGCCAGTGCTCCTTGAATTGATGATTGATGAACCACTGGGTTCTCTCCATTTAGTGCAGATGAGTGGAATTAGGTCCATACAGGGCCTGGCGGAGTGCTGTGACATTGATTGCCTGATTTCTACTGTAAGACCTGACAGCAGATCCGTCTTGCAGTGGTTTTTGCATCTCGAGGGCTACCCCTGGGATCGATAGTTAGAAAATAAGGTCTCGCTACCAATCTGCCCGACTCTTCATACAGAATTGCCTCACAGCATGTGCGAGAGCGAGGGCGATGCGAGTCCATTTTAAACACAGTGCTGGGTGGGAGCAGGGCCACGTGGCTCATTTAAGGATTTCATGTTGCGTACCTGAAAGGTAATCGATGTCTGACTTGAAGAGTGGTTCAAAATGCAAATGAAGAGAAGTTTAACTTAAAAACTTGGGAATTGCATGATAGCGGTCTACTCGTGTTCAGAACTCACATTAAATATTTGTAAAAAAGTAAAGAAATAAAAATGCACAACTCAAAATGCACCTGACAAGCACTGACCCTAGTGATGCAGAACCCTGGGAAGAGAGTTCAAATATGTTTCCAATGAAATTAGCGATCATTACTCTTCCTCATGTGTTAAGTAAGAGGCCTTGCCCTGTACTAAAAGAGAGTAATATGTTTTGTGCTCTGGGGGCATGATTAAAGAAAGAGCTATTATTTATTAATGGCTAATTGCTGAAGGGGCAATACAAACATTCCAAGGCTGAGCAAGTTTCAAGGAGCTATTTGTGTGAAGTTCACTGCAGCCTGACCAACTGGGAGGGCACTTGCATTGATAAATGGATCTTTATAATGCTTGTTTTAGCAAAATATTGAGGGAAAAACATGTTTTCATGTTTATGTATTCATCATTCCAATAGATTATAGTGTAATGCAATAAAGCACTTGCAAAACATTTTAACAAGTGTCCTGGGTTATGTAACATTCAGTCAATATATAGTCAGCTAGTCACAATCATATTAATATTTCAATTATTATATAATAATTCTTACTACCACTACTACTAAAAATTTTAATAATAATAATAATATTAATAATAATAATAATAATAAAAATAATAATGTAAATAATTAATTTTACATTTAATTTAAAATGTAAATGTAATTGGTTTGCATTATTTTATTTTTTTAAATGTTTTAGGTTCTTTATTTTCTTATTTTATATTTATTTCTTTTTCTTTTTTCTTTTTTTGTGTTGTATTCTATGACATTCATTCAGTATGTTTTCTGTAATGCACTTTATGAACACTCTTAAAAAGATGCTATAGAAATAAAGCTTTGTATACTAAACCCTAACAGAGTAATCAGGATCTTGTATCACCCTGAAAGTTTATTTGATAATGACCAGCTAACCTGCTTACTAGAAAGTTATTACCAAATAAATAGACACAAAATAAAGTTGAAATGATTTTACTGCAAAGAGATTTGTCAAATCTCAGGCATGCAGTTTAAAGGTCCTTATACCAAAATATTTGATGGCAGAATACTCCAACTTATCAATCAGAATAAAGCATTTCAGATATTCATTCCAATTGAGTCATTAATGAGTCTAAGAATTGTTAGAATTTTAGCTCTTTCGTTTATAAACAGCCATTTAAAAGGTAAATCCTGATACTAGCATTCAGCTACTGAAAAACAAACAGTGGCTTACTCTTTGCCTATGGCTAGTCTGTATCTGTCCACCTTTGGCGACCTTAAAAAGCTCACACGTGGACAGCACAAAGAGTTAAACACTGGCCAGGAGTTCTCCTGGGCATAAAGCCTGCAAACATAGCTGATGTCTGAACTCATGCCTTGGTCTGTCCAGTCGGTCTTGCCATGATGGGCTTGGATCCAGCCCGACTGCTGGAGCTTTACGGAGCCAGCTGCAGTGCTCACCTGAGGCAACAGTGCATCTGGTAAACACATTTGGGGGGAGTCACGGCCAAGCCCTTCCCACCTCACCCACTGACAGCCGGCCAGCCAGGCACAAACAGCTGGGCTCCCCCAGGGCCTGTGCTGCATCAGGTCAGCAAGAGCAGCATGTGTGCACCAATCATGTGCCTGGTGTGAGTCTTAATGAGTCTGCCTGCTTTAAGAGCTTCAAGGCTGACAGATCAAATCATATTGGTTACATTCTTAATCCCAACAACAAGCTGTACAACATCGAACATTATAAATATTAAAATGCTTTTACAAATGCAAACACTGTTCATTCCAACAATACAGGATTCAGGACATGTTGTTCATCAACACAGAGAGTAGTTAAAAGCAAATTTTGAAATGCAAATGGCTATTCTGGACTATTTTTAATTTAACACACATCTGAAAACATGAAAGCCATGACGGGACAAACAAAAACCAATGCAAGACACGAGACAACAGCCTAAGATGTCCATATGAATATTATTAATATTAGGGATGATTTTAAATATCTAACATTTTAAAGATCGTTTTATTATGCAAATATTCAAACAAGTAAAGCATGGCATCTATAATATAATATAATATAATATGGTTTATTATGTCATATATAATTGTTAAAAAATATGAGTAAAACAATACATAATTTTCACACTATATAGTTCAAAGAAATGTGAGGGCAAATTAAATTCAGCAACTCACCAAATAATTTTTTTTAGAACTATGAACAGTCGCTGTTGTGCCAGTGAATAACAGAAAAGCACACACTGCAACATGGCGAGGTAACAATGTATTTAATCTTGAAATACATGCTCTAAGTCTGCACTGCAGTACCAACTAATGGCAAGAATCAGACCCTGCTTGCCTAACATAAGCCGGAGCTACATTTGGTCCTAATTAATGATAGCAGATTAAATGGAATAATTACACAGGCTAATTCTGAAAATGCAATTATGTTATTGCCGCACATTTGTGTTTCTATTTGAATGTTAATTTGCACTAATTAAGGTATTAATATGCATCAATAAGTCAACTGCAGTGTTAGCTGGCATATTATTGACACATTGATTACATTGCCAAGGCTGTTTACTTATTAAGTAAAACATTACAATGTGCTTGTTCCAAGCATTTCTGCAGGTGTCCATATCCTTAAAACTGTCCAGTTAAATGGAAAATCATAATCAGATTTGGTTTCGGGGGGTAACATATATATATATATATATATATACATACAGTATATACTCAAATTTCCCATACTGATGTCTGTGTTATGGAGGGTAAGTACTCTGACTGTGTGAGGTAACTTCCTTTCATAGTCGTATTGTCTCTTTGACAGAGCTAGCGTAAGAAACAGCAGGTGGACTACAGGTCAGCCGATAATGACCATTGTTATAATAGCTTTTGTAAAACAACGGTAGTAAGAGAATGAGCAAAGGGAGCAGATAAAGCCCAGAGTAGAGGAAAAACAGTCTCAACTATGACCCTGAGACCCACATTTCACCACTTACCTTTACACTACAGAAATACACTAAACGCGAAGTGAGGGGAGAATTACAAAAACACGTCGGCCTGAGATAAACGTTGCAGAGAAAACACGGTCCTTATCAATAAAACCGCTAAGTCGAGGCCAAAACCTCCACCGTGCAAAACAATATGCCATAAAAATGTTCAGCGGATCATTCCGGTGCCTCACTTTAACAACCTCCCAAACAACGTTTACAGCCTGGGAGATGAGATAAAACGGTGCATATCTTCTTCCTCCTCTGCAATTCACTGCCATCCACAACCTAGACACTTAAACAAGGCACCTCATGCTGCGGCTGTCCTCAGAGAAATGAAAAAGAAAGGCAAAAATGAAGATGGATTTCAACTAAATCCACTTCTGCTAACAAAGCACTTGCAGGCTTTGCTAGCCCCCCTTTCCTCACTGCCTGCTGCATGCGTTTGGTTTGTAGGAGTGTGAGGCATTGCACAGGCCCATTAGCGGCATAACTAAGCACTGTGCTTTAGGATGGGCCGTTGGGGCAGGGGCACGTTTGCTGCAAGAATTGGACTGCTGCTAAGCAGCCATGGAATATCAGGCTGTGACCATGCACTAGAACTACCTAATGGTGTCATAAGAAGACCATTAGACGCACCATTAAAGCAGGCTGTCATGCTCGTTGTGTATTGCCAGTGTGTGTTTGTAACAATGGCCATGGACTCCCCAGATACAGTCAAGTAGGTATTGAACCCCAGACACAGTCAAGTAGGTATTTCACATCATCTGAGATGCCCGGTGTGAAAAGCATTTCCTGTATTTACGAATGTAATTATGATAGAACCAAATGAGAATATTAAAACACATGTCTGTTTCGGCATCACAGGAACTCATTTGAAAACAATGGCAGCAGAATGCGATCATCAGTCTAGGGGTCTTTATAAAAAACGTGTTCTTGCATTTAAAACACAAGGCGCTTCACTGAGTTGTGAACAACATGTTTTTGAAAGTTTAACAGCATTTAAATGTTCTGCTATAGTGTGGATTTACATTGGTAAACTATTTAAGTTCAGCATAAACCGGAGCATTAAATGTGTTCTGTGTGAAAAAAATGGCAAGACTAGAAATGTGTTTAGTATAATTTGACAATCAAACGTTTATCAAGTCTAACATGTTTACACAGAAAAACAATGGAAAGCAGTGCAGTAGAGTAGTATGCAAAAATGTGCTCGTTGTGAATGCTGTCAGTTTTCAGATTCATTTTAGGGGAACATGCTGTGTGAAACCAGCAAAACCAGTTTCAGATCTAGTCACATGACTCCAATGATATGCTCAACTCTCAGTTAAAAATAATCAAAAAGCATTCGAAGCTGCTCTCTGCTGATTCATATTTGACTAATTATCTTGGTCTTTGTAGGCTTTTGTCATATTAACTGTGCTAAGACTTTTATTTATTTTCTTGACATCTTTTGGTCACTACAGGTGAAATTCACCAAATGCGAGAACAAAAAAGGCACTTGTTCATACAGGTACAAATAAAACAGCGTACTGTATAAACAGTAGGCTATAGTAAAACATTTGAGATTCACACCTGCTATTAAATATGATTCTCAATCCAAAACAGTGACTGGGTGAATGCTCTAACAAGGTCATTTAGAATCTTAAAATGACATAGTATGAATAAAGTGAACTAGGTTCTAATTTCAGCTCAACAGATCATGAGTAAAATAAAAAAATCTCATGCAAAAACTTGCCATTGAGATTCATTATTTTATGATTTATATATAATAATATAATAATATAACGTTAATAAAGTTTTTGAGGAAAAAAAACAAATATGCAGAAATAATTATTTTCAACTCTCATTCTGAAATTCTGACCCTCTGTCTGAAATGATTAGTTTCTTAAAGGGCCGGCTAATTTAAGGCTTGCCAGTAAACAACGACTGTTAGGATTGCTTAACATTGCATAGGAAACAGTATCAGCGGCCGCTGGTTTCTGCACATTACAGTTCTGAAAACATTATTTACATAAATGACAATGCATGTAGCTTCTTTCAGATCCAAAACACTTGTCTGTTTCATCTTTAAGGAAAAGTTTCATTGCAAACTGTCCATCACACTATCCATTATTTACTAATATTACTTTATCTGTAGACAAATGTATGAACAAAGAAATAATTCTCTGAAGCGATCCGGAATGCCATTAAAAAGAAACCATTGACTTATTTCTGGTGCTGAGGTCTTTTTTAAGTTTGTACAGAGACACAAATGAGTTATTTAAACTGGACACATCAAAGCGAACACTCTTTGACTCTTCCATTTGTCCTGTTGTCACGAGTAACTCAAGCGCATGGATATAATATTTCACAAATTGAACAGGCATCTGTATACTCTATCCACTGTAGACAGCGACAGTGATTATAATGGCTTCTATTTAGATTTGACATCAACATGACGCTCGCATCCAGTGTAGACAAGTGTAACCGTCAACTGACTGAACCCCCTAGTGGGCGGGGCCTATGGTGTGATTATTTATAATTATTCTTGCTGTGGAGGCAAAATGTCTTATTCAAAGGTATTTGCCTGTGTGACACCACAAATCCCACAATCAGGGGCAACACAGCTAGGGGGAACAGAGTGCACAGTGACGTGGACATACAGCCAAGTATGGTGAAGCATACTCAGAATTTGTGCTCCGCTTTTAACTCATCCAAAGTGCACACACACACACACACCATGAACACGCACCCGGAGCAATGGGCAGCCATTTATGCTGCGGCGCCCAGGGAGCAGTTGGGGGTTCGGTGCCTTGGGTATTGCAGGACCGAGACTCAAACCCACAACATTAGGGTTAGGAGTCAAACTCTCTAACCACTATGCCATGACTTCCCAGGGCCCAGAGGCTGAGAGGTGCGCACAACGATGTCCACTAGGAGGCCGACTGAGATCGTCAGCTAAATCCCCCTCTCTTCCTGTGATGGACCCCACAGACCAATTCAGTATTTGCAAACAGTGATGACATTTTTTGTGGGCGGAGCTTATCTGGTGGCTTTATTTTCACAATTTCAAGATTCTATCTCACAATTCTGATAAGGAAAAACAACTTGTCATTCTGTCTTTTCCCCTCAGCTCGGAAACATGAGTTTATATCCCTAACATGGCTTTTTTTTTTTTTTTCTCTGAGTTGACAAACTCCCTATCATTGAGTTAATACAAAGACCTCTTATATGTCAATAGATCAAAGCAAAAGTGATTTCTTATGTTATGACTCCTTAAAGGGACTCTTTAGAGTGTGAAATTGATTTAAATTAGTCCCTGTCAGTTGACATCGATGTCACAGCTTAAGACAGACACTCAGCAGCAGAATCGAGCACCCATGCTGTTAACCACCATTAACTAACATTATACAAATAAGAAAAAGGCTACAAAACCGTGGCTCCTTTAAAACAGTACCCCAAAATGTAACAGTGAAATTCCAACATCATCTCAATACTATTCCCAAGGAGGAACCCACAGTTCTCTTCCTGAGCAATGCAGATTTTGTTGAGCCAACTCCGCTGCTGAGCGCTGATATTTACAGTGGAAATCTTGAGCCTAATGTGGCCTGAGGCTCCATAAATCAAAGCAGGCTTCCCTTTGTCAGCACCGCAGATGGCCCCGCCGCCCAATCACCCCAATTAAGAGCCGAGAAAGCGAGAGAAGAACACAGACGCAGCAAGACGCAGAGAGGAAAAGTGAACGTGTGAGAAGAGAGCTAGAGGAAGAGAGGGCACCTGTCCCGCTGTCATATTTGGGGGGCCTCCTCTGATCAGTGATTCGGGGCCTTCCTCTTAGCCACTTCAGCGCAGAATTAATGATGGCAAACAAAAGCCAGCGCATCGCTCCTCACAGCTATTTGTGGGAGACTTCTCTCTCTACTCCTTTCCCTCTGAACTAATCCTCAATGTCACACTTAATGAGATTTTAGGTTGGAATAATAAACTGAAGCTGTGCTGCTCTTCTTCAAATGATTTCTTCTACTCCTATTCTTTATTTATTTTCCTTTTTTGCAGACCTGGATCTATACCATGCCATTAGACACCTGTGCTAGTTTCTGCTGCTACATCTGCAGCAGAAAGATAAATTGAAAGGAGCTGCATAAATGCCATATACTTTTTATAGTTTGTTACATCATGAATCTGTATAAATGATTAATAGGGTGTTCAAAAAATTTAGTTTTAATTTAGTTCCAGTATTTGGATGAATGCTGTATATGCTGTATGTTTATTCATGTGTGTGTCTGTTAAATTAGTTTATAACTAATTTGGTGACAAAAGTAATTGAATATCAATTTAGTTTCAATATAACATGCCGTATGTTTATGTGTATGCGTGTTTTACTAGAAGGACTCAGGTTGTTTCTGGGGCTAACAATAAAAAATGGCTTGGACCGACAAACTCAAAAGGTCTCAAAAATTTATTTTTTTACTGCAAGTAATTTTTACCATGAATTGGCAAATAATCCATTGATTTAAATGTGAAATTTAGACAGAACGTCTGAAATAGTGTTTTCTTCTAATATGTACAGTTATTATTATTACTATAATTATAATACTATAATATACTATATTATTTTAATTATTATTATAATTAAAAAAATTATTTATTAATGTATTATTTATTCATATTTAAAATCTAGTTTTTGTCCAGTCAATTTTGTAGTGAAATCCAGTACACAAAGTTTATTATTAACCTCCAAAATCCAATTTTAACCCTTACACAAACACATAATCTATAGATTGGTAATACACACACACACACACACACACTCACACACACACACACACACACACACACACACACACACACACACATATATATATATATATATATATATATATATATATATATATATATATACAAAGAAAAAAATATCCTAGTATCTCTCCAAGAGAATTAAGAGGCTTCACATTTCAGAAAATATTGGGGGTTTTCTGCAGTGCCAAGTGTATTTATACATGTGTGTTTTGTTCTTTCGGGTGAAGTGGTAGGAGGGTTCAAGAGTCAGGTAAAGAAGAGTGCTCTCCAGGGAGGCTGCCATTATAATGCACGCTCGTCGCTCAAAATCAAATTAAGCCTGTAATCCAATAAACTGCCATTTCTGCTGCAAGTGACCTCACAGGACCTCATTTCAAATCCGTGACAAGCTTTAATCAATATGATTTAGTGGTTGAGGACACAAATAATTCAGCTGAGGAGAAACCAAGCGCTGTTCTGCCACTGTCTCCACACTGGAAATCTGCAGTGCTGTTTTATAGACGGCCTGTGGTGTGTTACAGTGACGCATTGATTTGCGGATGCAATGTGATGAGAAAGACAGGGGCTGCTATTATGAGACCCCCTCAAGGAGCATTTAACTGAAAGTCAGAGATCAATATGCTCATGTCCATCGGAGCGGGCCATTGACAGGACTACTTACGGGTTACAGTATCTGCCATTGCCACTTTAACCTGCCAATGGGCTCTTTGCTTCCTGATTAAAAACAGTCTGGTTTCATCTCACTCTCATCTGTTTGGTGACAGGTAAACCAGAAGCAATCATATCTAGATAATGCTATACTGGCTTCTCTGATAGAAGGCTGATGCTTTATTTGCCCATGTAAACATTATGAATACACAATGCAATCACTGATGTTTGAGCTGGATTTGTACAGGTTTTCAGGTTTTTTTATGTATTTATTTATTTTTATTTTTTTGTACTGTGCACTGAACAATATGATTAAAATTGAAATGAAGAGCAAACAACAAGATGTGCATTTGAGCCAAAATTCCCCTGTCACTTTGATTTGTGCCATTTCATTCAGGGGAAACATACAAGGAATGCTAATATCAAAAATGACTTTACTTTGGAAGCTAGAGTTCAAACATATCCTAGTAAAAAAAAAAAAAAAAAAAAAAAAAAAAAAAGATATTTAAATTAAATATAAAGTTCAGATCTATTCACATATTTACTGACATACTGATTTAAAAACCATAGTTTTATAACTTTATTTGGAGTACTACTTTTCTACGTTTCTTAATATTAAGCCTAAAAATTGTGGTAACATCACAATCGATGAGTATTGTCTTTAAACACAAGATATTTAAAGTGTACCTGAAGTAGACAGTACTTGCAATAGTTCCACTTTAGCACAGTGTATCTTTACTTGGACTTCAGCTCTTCTGCACAATTAAAGTGCATCAACCACAAAATGTATTGTTCCAATTTAGTAGACTTTAAGTATACAAGTTTAGTATAACAAAAGTACAGTTATAATATATTTCAAATACTTTTTAGTACATTTATATTTCAGGAGGGCATACTAAATGTGGCTGCAAAGGCCAGACAGTTAATGGTATTTGACAATTAATTGCAAAAACACTTGCATAATCTTAAAGGAGTTTGGTTTGCAACAATGACCCTTATAGACTGTCAATTAAAATGTGATTACATACCTATAGGGACATGGTGATAAAAAAAAAATGAGATGTGGATTTCTATATTTTTATGCAATTAGAGCAATTATTACAACTTTATAGCTATATTCATAAAATAAATAAATAAATAAAACCAACCTTTTTACTCTGTAATACTCCATTCCAAGCAAAATGAATTCAATGCCAAAGTTACAGTCTCAGAAATGACATCGGCATATTCCAAACATGGACAATGTGCATCTGCAAAACACCTACCAAGAATAGACGGACATTCTACAGGATGCTACAACTGAATTACATCAGCAGCAGCCCTGTCTGCAGTTTGAAAGCATCTTGAGTCTAACATCAGTGCAAGAAAAGTTATATTGCATTAGGAATCATCTTCCACGCTATTTCCTGCAGGGTTTACATCTGGAGAAATCCTGCGGATGCTTCAACCCACAACGTCTGCTGTCAGCTTGTAAAACATGGTGGGGGATCCGTAATGATACGAGCAACCATTTCACGACAGTGATTAGATCCAAAGATTGCTGTGCATGCTCTTAAAATGCCTAAGGAATATGAGGCGCTCTTATAAGACCAGGTGCACCCTGTAATGCAAACACCATTTTCACATAACATTCCCATATTCTAGGAAGATAATACTTACATATTCTCAAAAGGTAGAATTGAATGCCTTCCAATGGACCTTTTTTTGCATTTCCAGCTGAATCCATCTTAGTTTTGTAAACTTTTATTTTGAACAGAAACTACAAGAAACATTGTGGTGAATGGAACCTACATGTATATAACATAAATAATGCCACGGACAAAAACATAAAGTATAGTGTCATAAATGTAGTTTATATCTTTGGTAGATCTGCAATGGTAATAACTGTGGAAACGCATCATCACTATCTGTGAAAAGACATCATCACTATATTTAAATATCAGTAAGCTTTCGCAGGAAGTTCTGGAGCATAAAGTGCCAGGAAGACTTTATCCCTCAAAGAACTAACTTCTCTTATTGATTAATGACTCAATATCTCAGCACACAGTTCAGTGCTTGTATGATACCTACAAAGAAGACTAAAGCTGTCCTTAAGGCAAAGGATGGACTTACTTCTTATTAGGTCCTTGATCCTGATATATTACTCAGTGTCTTGGTTATAGTTTATCAGAGCCCTGAGGTTAAAACATGGAAATGAGGGCCAAGACAGGACAACTTTCCTTTCAATTCTGGTCAATTGTAAAACGGGCTGTTAATGTAATTGTACGTTAGTTTTAAACCGACTACAGCACATGATGTAATCAAAACCAGATCTTCAAGAATATCTCTGAATGCTTTATTTAATTGCTGGTACAACTATCATCATTTTAATTAAGTTGAACATAACAGATTACTTGAGTGCCTGCATTTGACTGTTGAAAAGAGAATGAGAGTCAGTGTTCTCCAGAAACATGAATATTTCATTCATCCTATAAAAGAAGGGAGGAACATAAAGCGAGGTAAAGGAAAATTCACAAGGTGTTTGGTTTAAGAGAAGGGAATCATCTACAAAGGCACTCATGAACACTCATAAACACTTTAGCAATTTCACACTGGAAGAGCCTTTCCAAAAAAAAAAAATACTCCCTAATGAAATTTAAGCAATGAATCCTGAGACAGCCAGGCTTATCACTTCCCTTCAATTACCCTCCACCAAATTGCTTTCCATTCAAAGCATGTTGCCCGATTGCACTTTCTTAAACAGAGCACAGTCTAAAGTTCATTTTCAACAGCATGAAGACTGGCTCTGGAGTACCTGACTGCGTATGAGCCCGGGTTCATAGACACTAAGGGCATGAAATGCCTCATATTAAAACCTCCTGAAATACAAGATACATGAAAGGCTGTGGGCTAAACAAAGCCAGGCACAGACAAACTGTATGCATACATAAGTTGACTCCTGTTTCTCAGAAGCAGCTGAGATGGTATATGGACACTTCATGCACAGCTGCATCATGCACTCCAGCTTTACTGAAAGCCAACTTGAAAGGAATTAACATCATATCGATGTGTTACCTTTTAGATATTTTTTGGGATTGACAACTAGGGTTATGCTCCATTCAAAAATGAAAATCCCTGAGTGAAAAAAAAAGGCTTTTAAATCCTTATTCCAATTTAAAAGTATAAAGGAATAAAATAAAACAGAATTTCAAATGTTAAAACCTCAGAAGCAAAACTCTGGCCAATCTCAAATTGTGTGATAAGTGTTCAAGGTCAGTAAAGATGCTTTTATAAACTTTGGGTGTCCACCAGTGGAAATCTACCATCTTGATTTATGCCAACCACAGCCTGAAAACCCACTTTTCATTCTACTAGTACAGAGATGTATCCTTAATTCCAGGTTTTGATTTTATAATAATTTATTCAATTAATAATTGTATCCATAAATTCTCTAAATATAATATAATATAATATAATATAATATAATATAATATAATATAATATAATATAATATAATATAATATAATATAATATAATATAATATAATATAATAATGTTTATATTAATTAATGTTTCAGTTTACATTGACTTTATTTTTTAATAAAATGTCTCTCTGCAACCCTAATCATATTATCATATAATATCATAAAAATGAGTTTCTAGTTCCTGAGTTTATGCAAATAAAACCAGTACTGCTGCATTTAGATCCACTTTATTCATCATTATTTACAACCAGCTGTGACAATAATAAAATATGTTAATATAACATTTTATATAATTGTAAAAAATAATTTGGAAAAATAATAATTTTCATATGTTTTATATTATAATATTTTTATAAGATAGTATTACAAATAACTAAGAAAATTTTGTCTCTAATGAAAATGCATTTTCTTCAGTCAAAATGTTGAAAGGAAGGATAAAAGAAAATGCTCATTAGAATCATTAATAATTACAAAGAATAATCAGTATATACCTAGTGTCAAATGTCAAATGCCAAAGGTAAAATATCAATTTGATGCTCTCTGCCTTTCTGCTAATATATTCTTGAATTAAATAAAGAATATTAAGAATATTAATATTAAGAAAATAAAGAAATATTAGTTACAAAAAAAAAGTAAAAGTTCAAGACATTTTAAAAAGTTGATCCCACTCAGCATAAATAAACATAATATATTATGATTAAAAAATATTTAATATAATAAAGTGTCTGAACCTTGACAGGATGTGCTGCAAACAGATACTTCCCATGAAGCACCACAGAATGAGGAATCCATAAATGGCCAGATTACTTTCTGGGTTATTTAGAGCTGTGTTTCAATGATTCATATTCTCTCTCTCACAGACACAAACACAAACAGATGGAGGAGAAGAAAGCGCGAGAGTGTGTGCAGTGTGTGTGTGATTGAGAATGCAGGAGAGAGGGGAAGCAGAAAAGATTAATTCAAAATGACTTGCTTTTGCGCTGGTGCAAGAAAGCAGCAGCATTACAAATGAAAGTGGATTTTGTATGCTAGATTTAACCTTAAATGGTTTCGCCACGCGTCGCTATCATCTCTGACAATTTCACAGCGAGGGTCAACGCCTAGTCTCCTTTCTCCCAACAGGAAATTTCATTCTCCATAGACAAATTTTCCTCATGTACATGTCCTTAATAGCACTTCTCAGGTGACCCCTATTCCTCATGTCCTACTCTACGATAACAGAGAGAAAATGCATCTAGAACTAGAGTATATTGTGCATTTAAAGGGACAGTTCACCCAAAAATGAAATTTCTGTCAATATTTCCGGAAACTCACCATTCGAAACCTAAATGACTTCCATTCTTCTGCAGAAAAAAGATAAATTGAAAAAAATTGGCACGTTTTTTTTTTTTTTTTTTTTTTACACTAAAAGTCAGTGGGGTGTAATGTTGTTTTGGACCCCTTTGTCTTTAATTACATGTGTAACATGTTTACATATTTAATAACATTGCATTGATCTGAAACTTAATCAACTTAAAAACTTAAACTTGTTTTCCATAGAGTAATGAATGTCATAAAGGTGATATAATTTTCATTTTAGGGGGAACCAACCCTTTTTAGATATGATTTCTCATATAGTGCAATGTAGCACCTACAATACATTTTGAAAGCATGTTAAAGTAGAGGAGACGCAACCTCACAGAACATTACAGTTGAAGTAGGCTGTGAATATAAAGTTGATGTGAAAGAAAAATTTGTTTTTAATAAAATCATACCAGATAGGAACATATTATTTATCTTATTTTTGCTGTTGTCTACGTTATTCCCTGTGGTGGTGGTTATTACATGTTTACAAGCTCTTAATATATGTGTGTGTGTGCATGCATGTGTGTGTGTGTCTGTGTCAAGTGGAGATTATGAGACTAATTTCAGAAACCTCCTTCTGGGTTATACACTACTCTGATTACTATGTATTCCTTGCTGAGACTCGCTGTCCCGTTGCTCTAATGCACTTTCACAGACTAATAACACATCAAAGTAAAGCCCTGAAGATACTCAGAAAGTAGAGTGCGCCGTTCTCCATTTCCTATACCATAGGACATCTTCGGATTCTCAGTGTGTTTGTCTATGAGCATGTACCTGCATTTATGATCAAGCACATTTGTGCAGTTTTCCTAATCTAAAATAATGTTGTTGTTTTTTAAAGAAATGTTGATGCTTTTATATTACTGTAGATACAATGTTCGTAACATCCATGTTATAGTTAAATGCACAGACATACATTTATTTTCTCTTTCTCTCTGCCTGTCTTACAGATACATGCACATATGGTTTCACTGATATTAGTAATAAATGTTTCACTTCAAATCAGCATATTTCATTTTATTTTTATTTTTGGAAAATTATCATATTTTTGATAGAGCATAAGTGTAAATATATTTCATTCTCATCTGAACTAAAGACAGATTTGCAAAAAAGTTAATTTACTCAGAAAATAATATGTAAATAAGGCAGTTTACAAACAAAATAGTGTTAAAAAGAAACACCTTAATAAAAATGCCTTATTTCAAAAACACATTAAATTAACCAGGGAGCTTTTAGTTTAATAGTCTGAGCAATTACTTGGAAACTTTGAATAGTTTTCACATTTCTGCAGGCAAGCAGGAAACGGAAGACTGGTGGAGAGGTGGAAATTACAGAATAACGTCAATTTAATAAGTGCTAATCAAAAAAGTTACCAAATCATAGGGCATTTCTCTAAATAAAATAGATATGATGATTAAAAAAATTGAAATTAAAGTTAAATAATAGTTAAATAATCAATATGATAAATGTGACCTTGGACCACAAAACCAGTCATAAGGGTATTAGGGTTGTAAAATTTATGCATCATCTGAGAGCTTTTCACTGATGTATGATTTGTTAGAATAGGACAATATTTCGCTGAGATATAGATATTTGAAAATCTGGAATCTGAAAATGCAAAAAAAAAAAAAAAAAATATTACAATACAGAGAAAATCCCCTTATGAAGTTGTCCAAATGAAGTTCTTAGCAATGCATACTACTAATCAAAAATAGAGTTTTGATATATTGATGGTAGCAAATTTACAAAATATCTTCATGGAAAGATATCTTTATTAATATCCTAATGATTTTTGGCATTTAAAGAAAAATCGATAATTTTGACCCATACAATGTATTGCTGGCTATTGCTACAAATATACCCGTGCGACTTAAAGACTAGTTTTGTGGTCCAGGATCACAAATCATCATGTCTAGATCAATAATAAAAAAAATAATATGGCAAAATATGGCAACCGAAAGTCCCATGGCCTAATCAAAAACACCAGAGTAAAAACTGCAGCCCAGTACCAGAGATGTGTGTCCACTAAAACATACCAACCAACATGAGCTAAAGGCATAATCTGAGTCTAAAGCTACTGTAACACTGATTTTGAGACATGTGTTTCATCTATTGTCTGTTTCTACTATAATTCAGAAAAGCAGTAGTCTTAAAACAATATAAAGGCAATTGAAGAAGTCAATGAGCCTCAAATGATCCAAAACTAATTTAAACAACTGTCTGAAATTTGATTTCGCATCACACCATGTGGTCTCGAAACGCTGTCACAAAGACAATTACATTTGAACACAGGCTAGCGTCATCTACATTTGCAGAAATAATGCCTTTTCCAGTAGAATCAAATTAAATCAAACTAAATAGAACTGAATGACATTCAGCCGAGACGAGGGAGTAACACATATCATAACACACTGGATGTTCAGGTGTGGGCGTGCTGTCAGTCAACGCTCTCAAACACACACACCTTGCGCTCCGCAGCCACGTCCCTCAGGAGCAGTGTAAGGAGAATCGTGCTTACCTGTCTGTCTGTGGTTGAGTGGCTGCTGCTGTGGGGCCGGGCTAATGTTTTAAGTAATGGCTTTTGAGAGCTGACAGATCGCTTGTGTTCGGGCTGCTCTGGGAGAACAGAGCACATCCATCACCTCGCCATAATGCGCCCACCCTTCAGTCACTATCACAAGGCACCGCTATTAGCTTTACAAAACCTGGGAAATACTTTGACAGAAATGACACTCCCACATGTCAATTAATTACAAGGATTTTTCTCTGTCTAATTAAGACGATGGCTGGAGGATTGTGGGCATTACAGGTGGAATCTTGCCATTCCATATCAGCAATGCAAGAAAAAGTAATAAAAGCTTCAGGAAGTTAAGAAAATGTTCTTAAAATATAAAACATTTTTGAACTATGAAGCTTCATCAAAAGCTGTTTTCTTCCTTTAACGTGTCAGGTGTCATGCATTTTTCTTGTTTCTTTGTCACATATCGGATTATTTAGCAAGTTTAGAAGTTTTTTTATTATTATTATTACTTTTTTAATATATAGTTTACATACTAGAACAAATGTTCAGGGGGAAAAAAAAGCTGTGAATAGACCTAGTGTTTACCACAGCTGGAATTCATTTAAGTACTCCTTTAAAAAATATGATAATACAAATAATAATAATAGATAACATTTGGGCTTTTTTAACTTTTTTGTGTTTTTAAACGAATATGTAAACAAATAAATAATAATAAGGTTCATTAATAAACACATTAAGCAATTGTGAAAATGAATGAATGAATGTATAAATGAAAGATCTGCTATTCAATAATTATAAGAGGGACACTAATAATAAGAGCACTTACTAATAAATAAATCAATCAATTAATGAATGAATTATATCCAATAAATAATCAATAAGTATAAGAACACCAATAACATGCTAATGAATAAATAAATCATGGAAATAAATAAAAAAATAAATTGATAAATAATAATAATACAAATAATAATAATAATAGGCTAATGATGGTGTTTGAGGAGATTCTGCCTTCTATGTAAAGCCCAGAAAAGCACTATATAAATGTAACAAATTATTATTATTATTATTATTATTATTATTATTATTATTATTATTATTATTATTTATGAATAAATGAAACAATTATGAAAATAAATAAGTCAATAAATAAAATTTTAGATTAATAATAATACATTTAATTAAATAATAAATATATTTTAACCATTCTGGAAACAAACAGACATTTTTTTGCCATCTGTGCACTCTTTCAATGGTCTCTTTCTTTTACACTCTCTCTTTCTCTCTCTCTCTCTTTGCCTTTCACATAGAACAGACAGATTTTGAATGAGTAGTGTCAATCCCAGAATAAACTGAAGTGTACAGGTAGCTGTAGAATGAAACGTGATGACAACAGATAATTTGAGCATAAAATAAAAGAAGCTGGATTGTTCTAAATAAATAAATAATTAAATAATCAAACAAATAAATAAATGTTTCTAAACAGAATGAATCTTAGCCAGACACGTTTAAAACTTTCAGTCAGGAGGCCTCAGCCCCAGAATCTACTGTATTGCCTCCACGCTCAAAATCTGAAGCATATCTTCTCTTTTTTTCTCGTCAGTGATTTTTCTCGACACGTCACATTGGCTGCTTGCCCACACAGGCTGAGGAATAATTGTGACTCTGAAAATCAATAGAAGTGAAATCCAGCAGGTCTCAGTCATGTAATGCAATACTGTTATTCACTGCAGGAAGAGTGATAAGCGCTCCGATTGGTCCGTTCCTCTGGTTAGCAGTCATGATGCGTTCTCATGCACCTGCCATGCACAATCCTTCTCATCTCATCCCGTTTTACTTTCTCTCTCCACTTAATTCTACAATTAAGAATGAGGATTGTTGTGTAAAAAAATATATATTACCTATTGATTGATAGCGTTAAAATAAGTAAAACTAATTCCCAAAGCAGAAATTCAACTGTTGCTCAATAAAATAATCTAGACTGACACACACACACACACACACACACACAGACAGACTGCAGTTAGTTAGCATATTATGCAGTAGAGTGATGAGCCACCTAATGCAAAGCAGCTGAACCTGACACAGAGTGTATCTTTGTGTCAAGATCATTGTATTTATTTCCATATAGTACAGAAACTGCATCCACATGCCAGCTAATTAACTTCAATAATTACACAAAGGCAACATAAGCAACTGTAATGTCCAAACTGAATCTACTCTTGAATTTGAATTAGCTTAAGATGTAGCACTGCAGATCTTTCCTGTGACACAGGTTTACTATTTTTCGAAACACTGAGGTTAAATAATTGTAAATATATATAGTTGACTGCATTTATTTAATCAAAACAGTAAAAACAGTAATATTGGGAAATATTATAGCAGATGAAAAAATAATCTATTTTAATATATTGTAAATGTAATTTATTTCTGTGATGGCAAAGCTGCATTTTCAGCAGCCATTATTACACTCCAGTCTTCAGTGTCACATGATCCTTCATATTCAGATCTGCTAAAGAAACATTTCTTATTATTATACATTTTGAAACCAGCTGTGCGTGTAATGTGTCCTTGCTCAACAACAATATAAAATTAAATAAAAACATTAATTGGCTTCACTACAGAAAACAAAAGTTATTTCCTCACTAAGAGGAAGAAGTTGGAGCACAAGAATTGGCGCGAAAAGAATGCAACATGACGTTCAGAATGCATTAATGAAAAGGCACACTTACACACCAAATATGTCAATAAAATGCTCTGTTTTTATCTCATAGACACTCATTCTACCCTCTAAAGCATCTTGAACTTGTGACAGTGCTCCACCTGTAGGCAAAAACAGGTAATTCCTTTGAAGGCAGTAATTGTCCACAAATAAAACCAGCATATACTGAGTACTGGTTGTCATCTTACAACAAAAACGGTCATTTTATCATCTGATATGCACAGGATCACAGGAGGAGAAAGACACTGTCTGCAGCTGAGCTGTTGTTCCTGCTTTACTGTTCATAAATCAGCCAGAAGCAACACGCTTTTATATACAGTAATACGTAAACATCTCTTGTTTTGCCATACTTCAGTTCAGTGGCATTCTTTCAGAAACGGTGGCAGACGTGCATCCAAACACAGTCTGGAAGTGCTTTTGCTGTAATCCATGACTATTGTTGTCTGACTGACGTTTATGGCTCAGAGATTTCTTTCATCTCTCTAATTCCAGCCTCTTTAATGCATGAAAGAAACTTCAGAGACCCACAGCATTTTAAGATAGAAGGGAGGTAGGCTGGGGTTATCTGGTCCTTCCTGCCTCTCCGCGGGCTTTGCATGGAGTATTTAGAAATGTTTCTTTCAGCAGACCACACAGCTCCGTGGGGATGCGATTGGGGAGGATGCTTCTATATATAGAGAGAAGGGAAAACAGCCCACTGGGGTTCAGGTCAGTCTGGGGTATAATTTTCCAGATCCAATGCCCTTCTGAGGTTGCGTCTAAAGCTGACCTCTGACCTGTGTGGGTGACTGAAATTCGGGAGCAGTTTGTGGAGAGAAGAATGGAGACTGTGGTAATAAATCAAACCAACCTTGTCCTGTCTCCACCCCGTGATGTGTCCTTAGCTTGACACTGTGTGTTTGTGTGTGTGGTTGTGTGTGTGTGTGTGTGTGTGTGTGGAGGGTCAGAAGAGGAACTGGTTTAAAAGTAAAATGTGCTAAAGCCTATGCAGGGCCATAGACAGGTTAGGATAGACACTTAAAAGGCATGACTGTGGACAAATAAAGAGCACCCTAGTGCTAATTAACAAAGACATGACTGCATTTTGAATGGATGTCAGTGGAAGGGAGGTGGAAGTATGATAGAGAAACTGCTGGGAGGAAAATGCTTATCAAATATCATTTCTATGGTATACGCAAACAGTTATTGACTCTCGTACAACTCTAGGCTATTGGTTATCAATGAACACAAGATGCATGGCTATTTACAACTTCCTGTTTTAAACTGTAACACTTTCTTCAGTGGAACTGCTTTTCTTCAAAACAGCAGCTTTCTCCAAAAAGAGCTACAGATGCTGGTATCTCCCCATAATAATAATAATAATAATCTTAATAAATATAAATAATAATACTTTATACTTTACTTTATATTTACTACGATTTAAAGTTTTATATATATATTTTTAAGGGTTTGTTCCTTTTCTTGGTGTATGAATTCAATTGGCCACGCCTCACAAAAAGTTACACTGGAATTTAAATTGCCAATGCATTCTGGGAAATAAAGTGTTAATCCTCCCTGATCCAATTTATTTATTAATACATTTTTATAACAAAATACAGTATTTATCAGCCTAAGAAATCAAATAAAGATATACACATTGATACAGATAGATAATGTGAACAATGTTTGAACCTGGTCAGTCTTGCTTCTCAAATTCTCAGCCATTCTTTCTCATCAAAAAATGAGCTTTTCCATTCATTGCCGTCAAATGGCTAGCTCATCATGGTAACTAAGAAGTGATTTGTGTCATGGTGCTTGCTGTTAGAAAGCAGTTGGGAAAGAGCAATGCCCTTGGCACAGGTTTAAAACACTTGCTGAATTAAGGTCACCTTCAGACATCAATCCTACAAAGACGATTCATCATTCACCGCCCCCGTGCTGCTATCACCACACACACAGGCATAACTACACACCTTCAAGAGTCAAAGGTCATTCCAAATCACATTCTGACTGCCAAAGGGGTCAGTCATGCAGTGTTGGTTGCATTCCATTGCACGTTCAGCTCATCTCAGCTGTGATTACGGCACAATGTCCTCAGAAAATCCTGTTTCTCCAATTATCTGGTGCAGAACTGCTGATGGTACCATTTACCTACAGAGGTGCATTAACATAATGCAGATATCCTTAACTGCAATACGGAGGCACTTCATGAAACTCATAGAGTTGGGATAAATGGACTGTGGCACTGATGTGAACACATGTCTATTAAACAGCGGATATGAGTGTGTGCGCCATGGGAGGAGGGCAGATTACATTGCTTTGCACACTAACTATACAGCCCTGGGCTCCCTCTCTCTCTAACATACAGACCATACTCCTCTTCATCACTTCAGAGCTTAACATCACTCAGCCTTAACACACTTCACTGACACTAACTCACCACCCAAAAATCAAAGCCTATCCTGAAGGGGAAACATTCACAAATATATATATATATAAACAGACACACATTCCTTATTTCAGATTCAACCGAGGACTCAATTTTAATGCATTTCAATGCAACAAACTAGAACAGAGAAGCTGCGTTCGGAAGATAGGTCACACTTCAGTCGAGTGCTAACGTAATGTTTTATCATAACAGGACAATCTTGATTGTATCGCTTAAGTTCTTATTAATTTAAGGCCCTCGAGAGGGTGATTAAAGGCCATTTTTGTTTAACCCGTTTAAAGAGACTGACAGGCAGTGTGTCAAAACGTCTCCGTTGGGACCCAGGGCAGGTGACTAACGGGTTTTCTAGTGTCTTCTGAAGCATAGGTGAGGTTTAATAGACTAAGGGCTGAGGATTTTTACTTGAACTATTTCACGGCGTCTCTCCGCCGATCATTAGACACAAGAGGTTTAGCTCAGACCTTGAACATAGCTTTCCTCTGGAGTCTTAAATGGAGTGGATGTAGTTGGCTGAGCAGCTTCTACAACACACTCATCGGGGTTAAAAACCGCTGAGCCGACTGAGGAGCGTTCCATCCTCAAGTGTATTAATAACAAGGTACATCTGCGCGGCTTGTGAAGATAATGAATCTGTACATCTATACAGTTCCAGAGAACAATGTATATATATGCAGTTGTCCTAGAAATGTAAAGTGCACTTAGAAGAGCACGTCTGGACGTTTCATGCGTGTACTTTACAAACGCTGCAACTTCTTTCTAGGCATTGTGGTGTTTTAAATATACTGCCCAATCAGTGCAATGCTGGATGCTTAAAATGTGATCACTGTTTCAGACTGTGCTAATCAACTGAATTTTTTCATTGAGATGCATGTAATTTTAAAGGAAAAGGAATATAAAACCATACACTAAAAATGGTTATTTAATGCAAGTTACTTGACCAAATATGCTCCAGAAAATATATTTTAAAAAAAACACAATAAATGTAGTTTTACTGTAACATACTGTAAAAATTTAGTAAAAGTATTAACTACCTTATAATTTGCAGAGTAAATTAATTTAATATTTAAAGCAACTGGTTTTAAGTGTAAATCACCTTTATAGTACTATGTCATTATTTAGAAACTTCGTTTTTTTTTTTTTTTTTTTTTTTTAATTACATAAAGTGGAGTGATTTATGTCGTTTAATTAATATACACTGCATTATTTTATGGTCATGTGTGTTACTATGATAGGGTTTCGTGTTTGTGTTGTGTTATTAATTGCTGGAGAGACCAATTATTTATCTTTAAATTATCACGTGACCTTAAGATATACAGATGGGGCCTTAAGTGCACATCTATATTATTGTTATTAACAGAAGCAAACGAATTTTAACGTAAACAGTTTAGCACATTATATAATTCTAAACGCACCTTTATGTAGTTAAGAACTATAATATGTCGTATGTGCATTTTTTTACGTTAAAGTTCCGGCAACAGCTGTTTTACGGTAATGCATGCGTATTATTAATATATTTGTTTTTATTTTATTTTTATCAGGAAAAAATTAATCTAAAGGATAGCGAAAAATACTTGGCTAATAAAAGCAATGTGTTTGTACAGACACATGTAAAGACGGTCTTGTTTAACAGGCTGGTGTCGTTCGCTCACACACAGCCGCGCTGTTCTGCTGTTATCAGGGTCAGGACGAACTGACAAACACAAGAGGCTTAAACATGAAATACAGCAGCCAAGTTCAACACTAATACTCGAAGCTGCGGACAGGACGATGGAAATCCACAGCCACGGGCTTCAATTCTCTCTTAAACTCTCATATTTTAAGCCATCAAGTTATTATGCATGATGATTTAGAGAATTATTCTAAAATTCTGTTATGGAAAAGGACAACAGAACAAAGGATCCTGTGTTCTTGTACACAAAACGCAGAATATACGTAGTCTGTATGAACATGTATATACACATTGTTTGTGGCCTGTAAAACACAGTTTAGGTAAATACATCATAAAGGTAGCCAACATGTTAATAGAGGTTTTTTTTTTTTTTTTTTTTTTATTTTTTTATTTATTTTTTTATAAAAAGTCAAGATGTAGATATGCTGTACAAAGCGTGAGTGTGAATGATAAGCGCTGGAGGCCGGGCTGCGCTGTCCATGGTCCTGAACTGCCTTTAGAACACGAGTAGACTCGCACTTCACAAAATTAAGAGTGTGTTACTGTTGTTTGGTCTCTATAAAATACAACACGAAGAAAAGTATAAGAAAAACACACGGAGACAATCTGTTGTCATCTGATCAATCAATCTGATCAAATGAAAAATAAATGCGCTTTTCAAACATGCCTGTAGCATATTTAAAAAGATACAACTCGATTTTAAATAGCAAATGTTTAGTTTTAAATCTCATTTGTAAATGTTAAAAAAATAAAAAAATAAAAAAAATAAACAATGAAGCTTAAATGACATTCATTTTGTTAAAATAATAACTGTTCTGAAATAAATCTGCTGGACATACTAATAATAACTAAAAATGTCGTGTAACCAGTTTTAAAATGATTAAAATTATACAGCACACTAACCAGGACAAAAGTTATGCGTACTTTATGAGAAGAATTGCAGTTGATGTATTGCTTTACAGCTGAAATTTAAGAAACAAATCAGTCTTTTGTGTTAAACAGGCCATTCTGACGAAAATAAACAAATTAGAAAGGCACAGGTGTACACATATTTGAAAACCACATAATTTTATACTTTTTTTTCTTTTCAGATGCAAATGCTCAAATTATATTTTCTTAATGTAAGTGATGTTAAAAAACTCTTTCTTTTTTCTTTTTTTTTTGTTGTGTGCACATCTGTGTGTGCGCTCACGGCATCTCTAAAACATTTTAAACTGGAAAAACATAACATATGGATGTTAAAAACATAAATATTTATTTAATAGGCATATTTTAGAAAACTAAAAAAAAAAAAAAAAAAAAACACCACACACAAAACACTAAGTATTAGACAAATGCAAGATTAAAATGCAAAGCATATATGTAGCGGTTTTAATCTACGTACATTTAAAATGTAACAAGATTATCAAATGTAATTGTGTGGTCACAGTACATCCTTTAAATACGTCGTAGTCTATTCTCCTTTCTTGATTTATTTTCAATAAAGTAATTAGCCAATTTGTAGAATGTAGCTTGAGACATGGCTTGAGTGTGTAGTGAATAGTGGAAATCAAAGAGACTCTCATCAGGGTGCAGGGCTGTCACTGACGCTTCGTTTAAGCAGCTATTTTCATTTGTTTTGGCGCCCCCGTGAGGCCGGACAGAGAAACGCAACTCTCGCAACTGGATGTCGATTCCAGAAACAGAGAAAGGTTTTGTATGCGCTTTTTGAAATAGAATCATTTTATTAAGTAAACTCACGCCGTCCGAAAATTTTATACACAACTTAAAACGCGTTTAAAAGTCTCAAAATTACAAAAATTAAGGCATAAAAGTTTATTTTTCACGACCCTCAAACCATAGTTATAAAGTGAAGAGCATCGCATAGGGCTACTGCTACAACACTCCTGTCATTCCGAAGTGCCACGGTTTCATCTGATTCTCATTTAGACACACGAGCATATTTTACATGTAAATGACTAATACAAGTAAAAATGAGAGACACTTACCAGGTAGACAGCCGGAGTGAGGAGAAACACTGCACACCAACACGTCGCCCGCATCCTCCCTTATCTCAAACTTCCACTAATTTCCCTGCGCTGTTTCTTTTGACTGTAAGGAACATAGATCCACTTGGTATCCGCTTTAGACCTTTAGCCTAGGCAAAAATGACACTATAGACCCCATGACCACAGAATTGCCTTTAAACTTGGACACAGATAAGGGAGGGAGAGCAAATGAACGTTTACACAGGCATTAATCCAGTCAAGGAGTGAAGCACAGTCATATTTCATTAAGATGTCATGGGAGATGGTCGCTGGTCTTGCTGCCTGGAGTGACTGCGGCGTAAGTCCTCTTAGAAAGAAGGACAGAGGCTTTTCACGCGCGCTGTCACTCAGCGGTGCCTTTATATCGCGCGCTGGGAGCCACGCGCGCCGTACAACATCCGGAGAGAAGCTCAGAGGGGGTGGGACGAGAGGAGAGTGGTAAAAAAGATTAGAGAACAGGACGAGATTGGTCCGAGAGACGCCGGGATCACACGATAGCGACGACTTAAAAGAGACTCGCAGCCCACCAGAGAAGCTTTTTGCGTGATTTCGTGCGCGCCAGACGACGCAGTTCGAGGAGCGCGACACAACTCTACACGGACATTGTGCGCTTTTGTCCTGTCAAATTGAACGCAACTGTGATTTTTGAGTTCAATTTGACAAAGTATATTGTGATAGAAAAAAAAAAAATAGTGTGAATTTGCGTCAAAAGAAAATAATTGTACATCTTAAATGCACCTGGTTAATTTGAATTGCATTTCAGAATCATTTCTCTCAATTTTTTAAGTTATAGGTGTTATTCTGCTGTCTGTTAGTAAAGTAACATTTACACCTTTCAGTTTCCATCCATATCACAAATACATCAAAATGACTCAAATAAGTCAATATGGACCCACATGGCACATCCATCACAGATACATACATAAATAAATAAATAAATAAATAAAAATCCACTCGTTCCCATTTTTACCAAACAATTTTTCATTTAAGCATTAGTGATTTTTCGAGCTGCTAGATCATAAAAATGTCAACTTTGATTCACGGATTAACTAAAACTTTTAAAAGATGCATAAGATTCAGAAAGATCAAAGGTGAAAGGTCATTAAAGATTGATCTGACTTATACAGTAAACATCAAAGATGGTTTGTGTATATATATATATATATATATATATTTATTTTTTAATTTATTGTATTTCTTTAGATATTTTGACAAGTCACAAGATCTATTCAAATACTAAAACGATCAGCAATTTATAGTGTATTCTTTACCAAATCCAGGTCAAAACAGGTGATCTAGATAACATTGCTGCTTATTGTTTGATATTGGTAAGGAAGATTCAATCATATCTTATTTTGGGGGGGCCTGAGGCTCTCATGAATAGTCTTGAAATGCCTGTGTAAAAAAACTATGAACCAGCAAATGCTGACAGTGTGGATTGTTTTACACAGCTGTTGCTATGCATGCATGTAAAAAGCAACGGGGTCTATAAATCTGTGTAGGTCTCATTGCTACAGCGCGGCGGCAGTCTCAAGTGTCACTCAGGCAGTAACTCAGGCACCGGCTGAAATGGGAGGAGGCTGTGAATGGCCGTGGTGGCCTTCACAGTCATAGCATGCATCAAATGGGTCTGCAGGGATGTATCATCCAGGCCCAGCACAGCTCTACAGAGATGCAGTACAGAGCATGGGTGAGAGCACATTGCTCACAACCAGCATTTGGAGCAGAATGCAGAGCATATGGTCTACTGATGTTAAAGCCCAGGGTTAATAACTTCAAATAACCCGAGAATGCTGAAGGCCACATTACTGAGGCCTGTAAAAGACCTGCAGTATATACTTGAACTCTCTGCTCAGTCAAATCCATGACTTGAGGGTCCATTCAATGTTAAATTCATTTCTTACTCATCATTTCTGGTGATCAGCTTTTGAAACAAAGCCCTTATGTAATTTTAGCACTTGTTGAAGTCAAGTACTTTTATTGCAGGTCTTCAGATCTGAGGCACCTCAAAATGTATTTGTGACTTTACATCTCACCAAAATAATTTAATTTTTCATAACTGTGATTTTACATCTCACCAATTTTCAACTTCATATCAGAAACGTGACTTTATATCTCACAGTTGCAATTATATGTCTTACAATTACTAATTTATCTCATGTAAATGCATCTTTGTCACAAGTCTCACAAATGCAACTTCATATTTAACAAATGCAATTTAACATCTCATAAGTGCAATTTTACATCTCAAAATTGAATTTTTATCTTATAGATATAACTTTATATATCTAAATTGCAGTTTTATTTCACTGTTGTGGCTTATCTCACAAATGTGACTTAATATCTCATAAATTCGACTTTATCTCACAATTCCAATTTTACGACTTTATATCTCATGAATGCAGTTTTTAGGTCTCAAAATTGCAGCTTTGTATCTCGCATATAACTTGGGTATCTTCCAACTCCAAAATATATCTCTGTTGTAACTTCATGTCTCACAAAAGCAACTTTACATCTTGCGAATATGAGATTACAACTGATTAAATGCAACTTAACATTTTATAGCTACATTTTTTTTAATCTCATAATTGCGATTTGTAAATAAATCTCACAAATGCAACTTTATATTTTATAAATGTGATTTTATGTTTTATAATTGCAGCTTTGTGTCTTGCTAATACAACTATATATCAGTTGCAATTTCCTATCTCTGCTGCTATTTATCTCACAAATGCAACTTTTTATCTAACAAATTTCAATTTCTTTATCTCATAATTGCTACACAATCCCTCTCAGGATGTGACGTCTAATGCAACTTCATTCATTTCCATTTTTTTTTTACTATTTTTCCGCTTTTAATGTGTACTAGAGGATCCATACAGGTCGGGTTGTCTCAACAAATTTTGAAGTCTTAAGTTTGATAAAAACAGACAGACGGGGTTAATGCACAAGACTTTGACGCTCAAAACCGTCAGAGGGGACACCTGCTCACAATACACACTCTCCCTTCCGTCTAATCATGAGGTCAAGTGGGTTTAATTTAACACAGCCTACCTTTGGTCCTCTCTCACTCTCATTCACATTCACTCAAACCATGTAATCTACCACAGAGAACAGCAGATTATAGGGTAGAGACTTCCATTTCCGAACGGTTCAGTGGAAAAGAAGCGAGGACAGATAAAGAAAAGGAGGAAGAGGAAGATTGAGCCAGCTGAGTGACGCTGGCAATACACTGCTGTGGCATGGCTCAGCTGGCATGGCTGAATGCCTGATTGTGTGGGCAGATGTTTCAGAGAGAAGGGAGCAGACCCCATAGGGGCTGTGGTGACACAATAGGGAGGCTTTCAATTAGGCCAAACTCAGGCGCTCTTATGCCAGGTGCCAGCGGCCAGGTGTTATCTTGCACCATAAACCGTCGCTCGTGCCTTTTTATACATTACAGACATACAGTATATTCATCCCATAAGCTGCAGTACGGATTTGAAGGGGGTGCGTGTGTGTGTTTGTGAGAAACCGAGAGATAGAGAGAAAGAGAGACTTTTCATGTCGAGCTAAGTTGGTGCAGGCTGGTGGTGGCTGCCAGCATGGCTCATATGAGTGCTGGAGCGGGCGGACCCCGAAGGCACTGACAGAGACAAATGCGGGATCAGAGCACCGGTCGCAGGATGCAGCTGGCGCGCATCAAGTGCTTCCGCATGGCAATTAAACTGACGGCTGGACTCGAAGACACGGCCAGACTGATACTCATACACAAAGTCCACTGCATCTGCATCTCAGAACGCCCGTACACAATCAAGGAGGGTTTATGAATCAGATTACGGTGAATTACAAACTCGACTCTTTAAACAATAACAAATGTCTCACTGCTGCAGACGGCAAATGTTTTTATTTTTTTATTATTTCAATATGCTCTCGGGTTTTTCCATTTCATTTGCAGGGGCCTTTTGATGAAGCTTCAAAAACTTTCCTGAGGAAGTTTTGCATCTCTGGAGTCTTTCTTAAAGGCGAAGTTCACCCATATATGTTCTGCAGAACAAACAGGCTCCTACGCTCTTAAAAATAAGGGTGCTTCATGAGGCCATAAAAGAACCTTTTTGTGTGTAAACGGTTCCATAAAGAACCTTAAAGATCTGAAAACCTTTCTGTTTCACAAAAGGTTCCTTGTTGCAAAAAAAAAACCATCGCCATGTCCCTTTATGGGTTCTACAAAGAACAAAATCTGAAGACCATTTTTGTACATGCATTGAGAGTCACTGGGGACATTAGATCCAATTGTCCTGCACTGAATAGCAATATAAAAAAAAAAAAAAATAGTGAGGCATTTTTACAAAATACCTTCTACAGAAAGTGTGTAATGACATGGGGCTAAATAAAACATGACAACATGTGAACTGTCTCTTTAAGCTTCACCCCAGCGTTTGAACATTTGCCACAGCGACCGCAGCATCTTCAAATGAATCATGTGCTGTAGTTTTAAGACTCCCTAAAGTGAAACTTAATGATGTAATGGAGTCGGAGCTTGATTTATCTGCTGAAGGTTATCACTGTCCCACAATCTTGGACCAAAAGCGAGCTTCCGTTCTTCAATTTGGAACTGATATTCCAGGAATCCTTTCCTGTACCTGATGTCGGTCCTGCTTAATCAAATTTGCGCTCCATTTGGATAACTCAGAGGTTGGGACAAAGTCATCGGATTGAAGTAGCCTTGCACTGGGACTTTAATTGATTAGGTCAGTCTGTAAGTCTTCCTGCTTTTAGCGGAGGAATTCAATTGGAATGAGGGCCAAGAGACATGATTGTGATAAT
Source organism: Carassius gibelio (assembly GCF_023724105.1). Lineage (NCBI taxonomy): Eukaryota > Metazoa > Chordata > Actinopteri > Cypriniformes > Cyprinidae > Carassius > Carassius gibelio. The sequence goes on along the minus strand of NC_068414.1, from coordinate 20,665,797 downwards.
TACTGATTGGGTAATGAGGACTGAAGCCACCCAGAGGCCTCAAGCCATGATTATAATCATAGAAGCATTGTGACCTTGTTGATTAAAGCCAGATATGACTTTAACAAGCTGAGGGCAGCAGGGTGACTCTACTATTAAAACATAAGAACATCCTAGACTGTAGGCACTGTCACTTTACGTCCAACTCTATGGGACGACCTCCAAAAGTGAGGTCTACTGAATCTTTCCTCTGATTATGTGCAATTGTACTGTCCCAAATTATACAGCTGAATCATGTGATGTTAGTGAATGCAAACATCATGTCTTCAAGAAAACTTTTTTTAGGATTTGAATATTTTAAACCATCTGGAGCACTTTAATTCATTACCAAACATTTCTACATTGGTGGAAAAACATTTCTGCTTGTCAGGCATTGAAAGAATTCAGACACTGTCTTGTAGCGCCTTCTAGTGGTGTACATCAACAGTGCTGATGATCATGATTGGTTATAGATGGGCGAAAATACGCAAATTTTAACGTTGCGTCATTTGAATCTTAATTTTGATTGGTGTGGATTGAGTATTGAGAATAGTTGTGCTGCTAAATGATTTTGTGGAAATACAAGAATTTTCTAAGTATTTTATACATCATTTTATTTATATGTTTTTGTTTTCAGGATTCTTTGATGAAAAGTAAAAAAGAAAAATAAACACACACACACACACACACACACACACACACACATATATATATATATATATATATATATATATATATATATATATATATATATATATATATATAAAGAAGAAACCTTTTGAAACAATTTAATTGTTTTTGCTATCTTTTTTTATCAATACCTGTTTTGTCATCATTGCTGAATAGAATTATTTATGCAGTTTTCCGTATTATTAAACCTTCAGACATCTTGCAGCAGTAACTGTGGCACTAAAGTAAATTTTAAGAGCACACTGGCATTTTTATGTGACAGACCCACCAGGGACCGCCCTAAATATTTATATGTTAAACAGCTATTTGGGTTTACATTTTACCATAAACTTGCTGCCAATATCATTAGTGTCTTTGTTATTATTATTATATTGTAATGTTACACTGTTGAATGTATCCACTCAAAAACAGGAAGTCAAAACTTAGATGATCTTAAAGAAAATCTCATTTGTTTGCACAAAATATTTACAATATTAAACCTCCTCAACATGATCTTACAAAGCAATGTGCATTTTTTTCTAAAACTGAATGCAACAACTGGCAAGCTAAAATCAAATGAAAACTAAAATGAGCCACATGTACAGCAATGTTTTTCTTGTTTATTATCAGCAATTCATCAGACACATATAAACAACCTGTAGGAAAAGAAGAAAGCGACATTTTCACACAGTAACTTGGTTCTCCCCAGCGAAGATCAGTAACAACAGACTCTCTCTCTCTCTCACACACACACACACACACTCCCACCACATACCGTCAAACACACTTTGAGAGGTTTAAATTAAACACTCTGTGTGGTAAAAAAAAAAAAAAAAAGAAGTAATGGACAATTTATATATAATAAAGAAATCATTAAATAAAAGATCATTCGTTTATTTACAAATTAACAAAATAAGTATTAACACAATTAAACATTCCTTTCACCCATCGCATTTGAAAGCAAACTCAATGATATGCCATTAGAGATCAATAGCGCCCATAGTTCATTCACTGCAGATATATTTTTTGGAAAAAGTGGCCCTAAACTACTCATTTGTGCTTTTGTACCCGATTTTTAGAAGTTTGGTGACACTGATGACCATTTCAGTCATATCTTAATCCACATCTCTTCGTTAACGATTCTGTTGGTGTGTGATTACTTAGACACAGGTTCATGGCATGGTGATAAATAACGTGCACTCTTATAAAATAAATAAATAAATAAATAATAATAATAAAAACAAGAAGAAAAATTATTTAAAAAAATAATAATAATAATTTTTTTTTTTTCCTGTATTCCTTTGAAAACTGAACATCACAAGCACTTATTACACGGCTCTCTGGAAAAATCTAGTTCTGGTCAATCATTTATGGCAGCACTGTACACACGGATCTATATTCTTTCAGTATATCAGTGACTGTGCATCAGATTAGCGGCATTTTCAGGTCAAACGCATCTGGCGCCATCTAGTGTCTCAGTTAATGTATCACATTAAATGTCTCCAGTTTAAATAATACTGTAATGTTGCAGTGTTGTCTTCTTGATGCTAGGCTGATTGTTCCATATTTTGTAAATAACTTTTTTTTTTATTAGCTAAGATTAACAATAAAATAAAAGTAAAGTTATTTAAATTGAAAACAATTTTCAATGTCAGTCTGTGTTTGCCAAATAACCGTGTAATAAGCAGGAAAGTGTACAGAAAGCTGGCCATTTTCACCGGTGTAATTTTAGTATTATTAATTTAACTATTAATATTTAAATTATCTTAGTTTGAGTAATTTTGGTATGTACTTGCCATTTTTAAGCGTCTATATAACTTAAATTTTTATTTCAGTTTAAGTTTTAATTTTAGCATTTGATGAGTGTTCATTGATGACAATAATAATGATGATGATGGTTATGTTATACCTGACCATGAGGGGGCAGTGTGGATACAGAAATGGGCTACAATATTTGCCTAATGTATATTAAAACATGTTTTCTAATCAATAATAATCACATTTTCCAGTTATAATACCTACAAATTCTTTAAAAAAAAAGATAAAAACATTTACATGAGAAGCATGTGCATTATGATGTGATTTAACAGAATAAGTTACCGTACATGATTTATGATGATACATAAATACATGACGAAATTATAAATGCCATAGAATGTTCAATTTTATCTTTTTTTTTCATTTCAAGTCAGTTGCAAAGGCAAAATTCCGTTTTTTCTCTATTATTCATATTATAAATCTCCCTGTCAGGGTATATTTTGCAATAATAACCAGCTCACTGTACGTCATCCCTTACGTAAAATCTCAGCTGCAGCATTTCTTCATTCTAATGAATGAGCTGAGCTTTTTTCAACCTCAAACCAGGTTCGTATTAGGTAATATTGTCAAACGAATGTTGCCACAAGTAATCCTTCAGTATCAGAGTACTGGTTCTATCGAATCTAGCTGATATGAAACGGCATGCTGTTATTGTGTCAGACAGTCACGTTATATAAACTGCAAACAGAACTGGTTCACACAGACACAGTAGGATCAGTAAATCAAACATCGTACTGTTAAAAGTGCTCTAATTATTAAAACAGAGCCCTTGGAATCAGAGACGAAAGACTGAAACACATGGAAAACTTCACCGACCTGGATCTCTAAGGTGAGAAGAACCATTGAATCACACACGAGTCAATCAGGCAGAGAAAGCAAACACATGGCTGATTGCAACTGTACATACAACAGGGGGTTTGTGGAGTCCACAAAAAAACGTTTCAACGGCCCCTTTATCACAAACAGAAGGGAACCAGTAAACAAGTACGTATAAACAAACACCAGTGAGTTCCATCAGAAGAAAAAGGGCTACTTTTGTTCTCTCTTGCTCGCTTTTTTTTTTTTTTTTTAAAAGAAACGTGTCTAGCACAAGACTGTACATCATCTTGTTTTGCGAGAGGCAGTGTTCTATGGCAATGCAATAAGTAAATGTTCATGCTGCACTAATATAGTGCAAAATGGAGACTGGATACAGAAAAGGGGAAAGGCAGGCCAGAGTTTCTATAGGGGGCGCTAGTGAGCCCATTCAATCGGCAGTCTTTTATCATTCTGATCACACAATATTGAGCGTTTCGGGGCTGAAAATGCTATTGTGTATTTAGTTTGTCTGAACGTGCGACCGCCCAACAGACAATGTAGATATTGCAGGAGCTGACATGAAGTGCGACTAAACAGGAGGCGGGCATTCTGTGTCCTTTCTCAGCAAAAAAAAAAACTTCGCAATTTCAAAAAGGTCCTGCAACTTTCCTCCCGAAAGTTTTAAGTCTATGTTACAGAAAGACGTCGATAGCAGAGAGGTGAAGGCAGACTCCCTGAAGAAGATTTTTGAAGAGTTTATGAAGGCTCTTGTGAAATAAAAGTCGAAAAAGTTGAACGTAAAAAAAAGGAGGGGGGAGAAACGTTATATAAACACAGATCGAGTCTCTCTCTCTGAGGTTCTGTTAGCGTCTTATAAAAAGCAGTCGGTGAGTTCGCGCGAGTCTCCTTGTTTGAGGCTCGTACCGATGGCCGACTGTGAAAGGAGGCGAGTGTCTGTAGTTTGAAGCAGACGTGGTTAGGCTACATGTCAGCGTCGCCGTCATAAGCCAGCGTCAGAGGCTTGAGTCTGTTGTTCATCTGTCTTCTCTGGGGCTTCTTTGGCTTTTTGCTGTAGAAAAAGAAATCGCTATTATTACAAAGCAACTACATTTTACTTTAACAGACGCAATAAGATAGCAAGCTTGTTTACCTGCACATATAAACTAGATCTATTATATTTGAAAAGATCTTACCTTCTATTATTGTACATCTAATATTGTATTACAGTGCATTAAATCTGCTACCTTACCTATTGCATCTGTTTATACATATTTTTTTTTTTATCATTTTGCTGTATTGAAATGCCTCACAAGGCATTTTATGTTGTTAAGATGTTCATGCACTGCTGCTGGTTGCCATGCATTAGCAAAGGCCTTATTACCATGCGATAGATGAATCTAATGTTTATATAATAACCCTCTACTGCACATTTGTCATTTAAGTGTGCAGTGTATTATTTTGTGATTTTTAATTAAATATCTAACTGGGTATTTTTCCGATAAGACATGAAGACAGATGCTAAAATCGGTTAGAAGTGATTATTAATTATTATGATTAGTAATCAGCTGCCATGCTAACTTTTACAGGAAGCATAGCTTTAGCAGTGGAGGGAACAGGGAGAAGCCAGCAGCACGTTCCAGCCAAACCAAACTTACCTTAGCGAGCACTACGACACAGAGATAGGGACACGTGTGAATACAACATCCTCTATACCTCAGTGTCAATTTAGCCTCAAAAGTCAACTATTATCAGAATGACTTTTAAATATAAGGTGAATTTCAAGGAATATATGAGAAAATGATGAGTGTTCATTGATGATGATGGTTATGTCAGACCTGACCATGAGGGGGCAGTGTGGGAACTGAAACAGGTTACAATATTTGTCTATTCATGAATATTCAAACATTTCTTTGAATATATTACTCTATTTGTATAGATACAGTGCAAAAAATCCTATCCTTAAAGTATTTTACAAACAATAACCATCTTTATTTTCCAGTTACAACAGTGCATTATGATGTGATTTAACATAAAATATTAAATATATAATAATGAAATTATAAATATATTTTTTTTATTTTCTGTATTATTTAATTTCAAGATGTATTTAATTTCATATTCCATGAGGCTTTTAATTTTAAGGCACATTTAAGATTATTTTACAGAATACTTATTTATGCTCATTTCAATACTGAGAAAATCACGTTTGAAGTTGTCGAAATGAAGTTATTAGCCGTGCATGTTACTAATCAAAAGTTAAGATATGATATATTGAGGATAGGAAATTTACAAAATATCTTCATATTACTTAATATTCTAAGGATTTTTGGCATGAAAAAAAAACCTATAACTTTTACCCATACAATGAATTTTTGACCAATGCTACAAATATACCTATCATTACATATTTAATTCAGTTTGTTAAAAAGCCCCATGATGCATTCAAGGTTTTACAGTGACTGTGTCTTGAATAGAAGTGTATTTTGTCTGCACTAACATATTTATTCCAGTTAGTTTGAAGTATAAATTTTTAAGATAACAACAATCACTCTTTTTAAGATAAATGTATATTCTTTTAATCTTTTATTTATGTATAATTAAATAAGACTAATTAAACATTTGTTAAAAGGAATAGTTAATCCAAAAAGTTTTTTTTTTTTTCACCCTCATGTTGTTTCAAACCATGAGTTTCTCTCTTTTATTGAATCAGATGTTGGTCACCATTGACTTCCAGAGTAGGGAAAGAAATACTATGGAAAGTCAATGGGGACCATCAGCTGTTTGAGTACCAGCATTCTTCAGAATATTTAATATGATGTTCAACATAAGAAAGAAACTCTTTCAGGCTTGGAACAAACATAAGGGTGAGTACATGAAACAATTATAATTTTTTTGTATAAAAATTGTATGTCGTAAAGGGTGAACTATCACTTTAAGAAGTTCTTTTTTAGCAGTGTATATAAAGCTAGACTACCTGCTCACCTCCACCAAACAGCTCCATGTGATTGGTCAGAAAGGCACATGTGACAGTGAGAAGGCACAGGTGATGGACAGGATGGCCATGAGGGAATGGACTGAGCTGAGAGCTCTAGTTGAACTGAGTCTCAATGCGCTGACAGTCAGGACAGGTATATATCAGTTCTTGGTCGTTGGGTCCGACCCAAACCACAGAGGTAATGGAAGGGTCCGGGCTCGGAGGAGAGCGCCGGGCCAGCATACAAAAACTGATCGATATGACGGGGTTGGGGATACAAATGAGAAGTGAGATAAATGAAAAATTAAAATCTTAATCAGTATTTTTGTCTCGTTCATTTCATTTACTCAACTTTTAGAGAGTTTAAAATTTTTCTTTTCTTTTCTTGTGCAGATCATAAATCAAACTATATTTATGGAGGTTTAAGCTTAAAAAAAAAGGAAGAATAAGAATTAATTTAATTAATAATCATTTAAAATATAATCCCTGAAATTTGTAATTCAGGTAAGGTTTTAATATTAAAGTTTTATTTTATCTTAGATTTCTTTTCAATATATTTAGTGGAAAACAAGACAAAAGTATTGATTAGGAAAATGAAGTGAAGCAGTCAAGCAGAAAGCAACTTACATGGGTTAACATAAATACATGATAAAAAAAAGATGAACAGAATAAAGCAGATTTATGGAATGAACAAAATGTCTAGTTTGCTGTTATAAAAAATGTTCTTACCAGGCTAAGTAAGTCATAGAGACAACGAACACCAGCAGTACAAAAGCTCCAGCTGCCACACCATACACCCAGGTCTTCAGTTTGCCATCTGTGCAGATACACACACACACACACACACACACACACACATATCAACACAAGTACACAGCTGTACTTCGTGCAGAACATGGCCACTCTGTTCTTCCTGTTAGGAACACCCTTCCTGTGTGGCCTCAGAAAGTTTTTGCTTGAACAAAATTTCTATCGTATTATCATTTCAATCAACAAAAAAAAAAAAATTCAAACGTGTATATAATGTTGTTATATTATACTTATATATTACAAATAAACGTATTCACTTTTAATTAAGACATGCGTGTCTAAATACTTTTCATGCCCACGGTATACGTTTTGAACATTTATTTAGCCAAGCAAAAAGTCTTGTTATACACAAAAAGGGTTTAAGATGGTTAGCAGTAGTTAGTGTGAATATATTAGTCTTGGTTTTTAATATAAATGCTTGTGAACATGTCTCTAAGGTCAGAGTTATATTAAGTCATGAACTCACCGGGTCCGAAGGGTTGGAGGAACCAGGTGCGTCCGGAGCGGCCTGGCAGGTTGGCGGTGGACTGAGTGGGGTTGAGGGCTCGGATCGTCTTCACGTCAGCCTTATTGTCTCCTGCGGTGGGGATCTCAAGCACCGGTATGACCGTGCACTGGTCCAAAACTCCATCAGAAGTCATTACCTCAGTGTAACCCTCATCGCAGCCGCATACTCCAGCCTGCAGGGGGAGACATTGCACCAGTTACACACAGGAATCAGGTTTGGTTTACGACAGACAAGCAGAATACAAATGTATTACTATTATTAAATAAATGTAGATTTTTATTAACCAAGGATGCATTAAATGGTTACACTTTAATTTAAGGTGTTCTTGTGACAGTGTAATTACACACTGAATACTGGGTAATACTAATTTACTATATGGTTAGGGTCAGGGTTTGTTTTAGGGTTACTTGCATGTAATTATGCATAACTATTTGTTATTATAATAGTAAGTGAATGTAACGTGTAACAAGGACACCCTAAAATAAAGTGTTAACCATTAAATTGATCAAAAGTGATAGTAGAGACATGTATAATGGTACAGAAGATTTCCGTTTCAAATAAACGCTGTTGTTTTGAACTTTCTATATATCAAGGAATCCTGTGCGGGAAAGGTCTTACTGTTTCCACAAAAATAATTTTAATAATATATAGTGCTGTCAAATGATTAATCACAAGCAAAATAAAATATGTTGTACATAATATATGTGTGTGTACATGTATAGGCATATGGCATTTTCATGCTTGTACTGTATATATTTAAAAAAAGTTACTTTTATATTATAAGTATATGTATATATAGTATAAATTATATAAATATATACATCTAAATATTTTTGAAATTTTTACTGTATGTGTATATATTAGTATTTTTATATACATAATAAATATATACAGTACACACACATATATTATGTAAACAAAAGCTTTCATTTTGTAGTGATAAATCACAATTAATCATTTGACAGCACTAATAATATATTCAAATAGAAAAGTTATTTTAAATAGTAATGTTTCAAAATATTGCATTTTTTTTACTGCATTTTGGATATAAAAGGCAATCTTGATGAGCAAAAGAGACTTTATTTTTCAAAAACATTAAAAACTATTGAACAGTTGAACAGTATATATTTTTTAGTGAAGTCATTCAGAAATGGACAAGCCATTTAAACAGATATTCATTATATATCAGTATATAGACTATATCAATATACACAAATAGCGTTTACTTGATATTAGAGGCACAATATCATAACTTTATATATTTTTTTTTATCAGGACTTATTTTTATCAAACAGTTTTGTCTATAAATTGTGTTAAAACGCCTCAACATGTTATAACACTTGAAGCATGTGGTCATTTCTGGGCCAGAATAAGCTGCAAAATAAGCTGATGCTGTCAGTTTAAAGTGTGTCTAGAAAATCACTCATACCAGTTGTTAAAAACACAGACAGTTTTCTATTTGCGGCATTCCCTGAGCCTCTAAACAGCTGCTAATTGAATTCCCTTTCCGTCTCCGGTGACCACCGCTTGGCTTTCTCTCTACCAGTGTCACGTTGTTGTTCTTTCTTTCTGCTAACAGCTCTGTTAGATGCTAAAAATATTTCTGAAGCAATCTAGCAGTGATTTCAAAGATACTCCTCGTGTTAGTTGTGCTATTTTAGTGCTTGCTTTGTTCTGAAAAATGTCAAGATCACGCGTATCCTGAAGGCTACGAGAGCATGTTCGTGCGTGGGTGTTGATAAGATGCATCCCAGCACGTGTTGTTGCACTGACAAGACATTTGGATCTCCACGAGCATCATCGTTCTGCAGACCCGAGTGCTTGTGTGCAAACATATGTGGAGAAACCCCCAGGCTCCTGCCGTCTGCAGGGAGTCTCTTATTCCCACTGCAATATTGAGAGGATAATCAGCCCACACGCAAACACAACCCTTGTCAGATCTGTGCGATCACGGGAAATCCAGAATGCACTGGGACATTTGCATCTATAAAGATGTGCACAGAAGAGAAGGTCTGGATGTAGCAGAAGAAACTGATATGAATACTGTCGGTTTCTTCCCACAGTAGAGGGATTCAATACACAGTGGGAGACCCGATTCAGACACGCTCACAATCTTCATTTGCATATAACATTCAGTTCATTTGCAATGGGGGAAATCTCACGCTGGAGGACAAATGTGGCAGCTCACAATGAATGTTTACATTTCACGTAGGATTATTTCCGAACGAACAACATGCATATAAAGAGGGGAGAGAGTGGCTAAACTGTTTCCAGGCAATTTTAAATACGTTTTGGCATGTGATCATATACGGTAAGCCGGAAAAAAAACTGACACATCTTACCACATTCAAACCGTACGTCTATATACACACACTGATCATTTATTTCAAAGATTTTTACAAATCAAAGGCATATGCAAGCATTCAAACACACCAACCACTCTAAAACAGTGCTGCCATCCAGAATAATATAAAGCTCTCAACTGATAGTGACTTTTTCTCCCTAAGGTGTTTTATTTGGCCTGTACTGATCTCTACAGCACCAGCAGTGTGACTGCTTTTAATATCCTCTGACATTGGTCACGGAGCTTGATAAAGTCCACGCACTGTTATTTTTTATCAGAAGAAGACTGAACAGTAAAGTGGCTTTATTAGTTTCCATCTAAGCTTATTAAGATGGTATCTGTTGATAAGCGGATATCAAATCTTGCTATTATAGCCGGTGCATCTTGGTTCTCATGTTGTATCATTTCTCATTATGGATTCTAGGACTCCTTCCCTCTCCTCTGGAGGAAGTCTAATCCTGTTGTATTGAATTTCCATGCAACCCTGTTTACAGTCTGCTTGCATCCCTGCATCCTTAACCTTAGCAGAAGTCCGCACATAAACATGCGCACATACTAACCTCAGTGCAGTAGGAGCGGGGTTTGTCGCAGGCTGGGTCACATGATCTGTCAGACACCGGCTCGCTTGTCAACGGGCATCCACCTGCAGGCAAAGAGTTCAAAGTTTTATATAAACATTGTTTAATGACATTGTCACACTCACACGCACAAACAGATTTTGCCCATTTTCAGTTACGGCACTGTCCTGGAGGCAGGAGGCATCAAAGATTCTGCATTCTGTTGCTCTCCCACATTCATCCTCTTCTTCTCTCTCGTTGGAAATGCTAAACAGTGCCAGCCATGCTTTACTCTAATTTAATTCATGCTTAAAACCTCTCAAGTTATGATATTACTGATGTGTTAACTGATATGCATGAGACAGTAATCAAAACTCAACTAGATTTGTACATTTCTGGGGGAAAAATGGACAACCTTCCTAGTATTTGACAAAGCAAAGGTTTTCATAATTTTTGTTATGCCATGGACTCCTTAAACATGACGATCCCTTTCTGAAAAAAAAAAAAAAAAAAAAAAAAACCCAGCTCCTAGAACATGTTAGCTAATTTACAGTGTGAAAATTATATGGAAATATCCAGAGAAAGAGAGTTAATATTAAGATGTTATCTATTAAACATCTTTTTTTTTCTACCCACCATTAGTGCTGTTAGATGTGGAAATATATGTTAAAATCATTATATGTCATAAGTGTGTCTTTTTTTAATCTAATATGTCATAATACGTCATAATTACAATTTTGTATCTTATAATTTTAACTTATTTTGTCAATTTCGACAATCTCATAATTATTTCAAAAATCTAAATGATGAATGATCTGATCTTACATTTTCTGAACCCTTTTCCCTTTGAAGGCATTACTAGGATGTTCTGGATGGTTGCTAACGTGTTCGTGGTGGTTGCTAAGGTTCTCTGAGGGGTTACTAGGGCATTTGTACGTAATTTTTCTAGCCCATTCTCAGTCTGTAAGATATACTGTTCCCTAGGTATTCAGGCTTGGGCTACTCCATCAATGTAAATCCATGGGATTTTTGCCTGTTTTATTGTCAGCCAACACAATTAAAAACAGTCCTCTTCTTGGGTCGCCTATATGTACAATCTCAGCATCCTTTCGCTCACTTTCCATCTTCCTCTCTACAAATCGCAGCCTATGGGAATCCACTGGATCTATAAAAGCACTGAAATGGGCAGCCGGCAGCCAGTGCAGGGGTGTTATTTTCTCTAAGCTGGGATGAATCAATACATCCAATCAACAATGAGAGCAGTGAAATAGAACTGCTCCCTAAAGCCGGAACCACCCTTGACTGCCGCTGCCAGATACCACGAGAATTATTAAGGCCACAACCAGCACTAGATGTGTCATTTGTGTCCAGTTTGAATCAGAAAGCTGCTTACTGGGTGGCACTTGGAAAATTGGAAATGCGGTTTCTCTTTTGTATGTTTTGATGTAAAAATCCATCATTAGCAATAAGGTAAAGCTATTGTCGCGTTAAAATATCTCTTCTTTATAGGTGCACTGTAAACTGTAAGAATCTGCAGAACCATGTTTACCAATTAGCAGCCTGCATGAATATTCATACTCCTGCACACCTTAACAGAACTCATGAATATGCATAAACAGGGACCTGGTTGCTGTAGAGGTTTTGATTACAGCCTTAGAAGTTCTGCTGCCCTGTTCTGCCAATCACAAGTGACCAGACTCATGTGTGCCATCTGGAACGAGGTCACTTTGGGCAGCTCGACATAGAGGACAAATAAATATTTGAAAATCACAGGGATTGATTCCAAGTCGCACTAAAATGGCATACAACTCTCAATGAAAACTCATATTGCAATGCATTTACGATGTTCTTCAGTGGAGTGTGAGGGGCATACTTAGCTTCCCGTGCATTTCCACGCCTGCACCAAAACAAGGAGAGACGCAGAAGTACACACACAGACACATTACCGTGGGAGGACAGCTGGGATAATGGTGAATGGGATTAAATGTGCGTTTCACATTGTCATGGATTAAAAGCTTATTTCCCTAAAGTATATACACATGTATAATAGGAGATGTATAAAACACTTCAGCCTTTTCTGACAGGAAATGACAGCATAGGACATCAACTTTATCTCAAACCACAGTCTGTCATCAAACGCTCTCTGAGGAGAGAGTATTGACGCTTCTGTCATTGTGATGGTTTCATTTTTTTCTCTGAATATCGAAAACAGATACAGCGTGGCTTATCTCTGCTTCTACAATTTGTGCACCTGGGGATGCACCATTATTTTCTGAACTCTATAAATGAGGTTAAAAATATATATATAATCCAAATATTGATTTATAAAAGTTCTTATGTATTAAATATTTTATTTTATTCTGTTTTATTTTATTTCTTTTAATATCATTTCATTTGAAACACACCTGTGACATTCAGTCCATCAGAGCGCTGGCACCAGACTTGTCGAGACGAGCCTTTCCATGGACTGGTCATCCATTTGTACTCATAACACTGGCCCTCTTAAACACATAAAACAGTATTAACAAAGATACATTCAAAAATGATAATAATATAAACTATAATTTGTAAAACATTATGTGGGCTTAAAAAGTATCTACAATAAAAAAAAATGTAGAAAAAATTTCACATTGAAAAGTAACACAGAATTAAACTTGAAATTATTGAAGATGAAATAGTATTTCAGTACTCAAGTATTCAGTACTCCAATACTCAAGTAATGTTTGTTTTATTTAGAATTTTGTAAACTAATTTTTTACAGGGAGACTGTATTGTTTTCCCTAAATGCATTGGTTTTTTGCTCACCTGTACATGGCCTGGGTTCCCATTCCTGTTCTGGACACTGAAGAAGGTTCTCCGGTTCTTGGGCTAGAACAGCACGAGAACGCACCTGCACTGAACCGAATCCCAGATCGTCCCCGCTGATACAGCTCAGCTGACACGGGCTCCACACTGTCCACTCTGTCAGGTAACACTCACCTGACAAAGACATAAACACTTCTATTAGAAAACTCCTAGCTGATTGATATTAGCATTTGCAAAAGTAGTTTGAAAATGCTATTTATTTAATTACTTTTTGTCATTCTGCTAACAGCAAAAATTTTATGTCAACTTGTTATAATTATTTTAATTATTGATGTAATATACGTCACAGCTATAAACATGCATTTTGCTGAAAACTGTTGCTGAGAGTTCTACAGTGTTACTGGTAGCTGAAGGCATGATTCAATTCACCAAAATGTTTAATAAACAAATAAACGTTGCAAGTGACAAAGTTTCAACTCTGCAGAAGTCCTTAGAGATTTATGAGAAGCTCCAGGCACATATTCTGTGTGGGCCTAGTGATTCATTAATAGATTTAATCTAAAACCCCAAAGAATTCAAAGGTTTTTTCCATTTTCAACCTACAGGGTCTAACAATAACAAATTCCACTTGCAGACTTTCTTTTTCTTTGTCAAGGATATGAAGACTTTTGTGTGTGTGTGTGTGTGAGTGATCTCAGGGTGTTTTTTTCAACTGAAGTAGGTCAGTCTGTCCTGCTGTAATAGTAGTCCTAATTTGTGAATATTTCCCAGAGTATTAATTATTCATAGAGTTGCCATTCCATAAAGCCCTAATCCTATGATCGTGATTATCAGAGCACGTGCGCAGCAGAACGCCAGAGGCAGATGTGACACCTGAGTTCACCGAGTACACCCGAGTCTGTGTGTGAATAGCTGATGAAGTTACACAACCCTGGGATGAATATTCAAATACACAAAGGGCGCATCATCATCATTTAAGAAACATTTGTGTGAAAAAAGAGATCAGAACAGAAAAAAGAAAAAAGGAAACGGGCAGATAGAGGGAGCACAACAGTAGGTCACAGCTGGAGGTTTATAGAACGGGGTGAGATGGGATGTGTGCCAGGGAGCTCCACTTCAAGAATGAAGAATGAATGATGGGGTCAAAGGTCAGAGCAAGTGAAGAACTGTGCAACTTTTTAAAAAAATATAAAAAATAAAAAATCACAACTACGCTGTAGGCGAAGCATCATGTAACTCCCACTACCACAACACAAATCTGCACTGACATGTGCTGGTGTGTAGTTACTGTCACAAACCACTACTACTGCCACAAAGGACATGTCAAAATGTTGTCTTACTGTCTGTCACTCACTGAAATAAAAAGCTTTCAAAATCTTGTCTGAAAAAAAAAATAAAAAATTATATATATATATATATATATATATATATATATAGCTATTTAGTGTAATTCCCCAGCTTGTATGAGGTAATACAGCAAGTTATATGAGGGTGTTGAATTATAATGGTGTGATATCCCAGTGAATATTTCACACAGTGTCTCTTAAAAGCTGCCTTGTAAATGTCCCAGAGTAGGTTTGACCAATCTAAAGGTGAGCTGCTAGACCGAGGAACACAAGATTGTGATTTTTCTCTAAAGCAAGGGTAACCAAACTTGATCCTGGAGGGCCTGTGTGTGTCCTGCAGAGTTTAGCCCTGACTTGTCTCAACACACCTCCCTGGAAGTTTCAAGTGTACCTAGTAAGATATTGATTGGCTGCTTCAGGTGTGATTCATTAGGGTTGGAGCTAAACTCTGCAATATCTTTGACAGTTGCTGCAACCAAGGTTTATATTAGTGTAGTGGATTTGCAACATCATGTCGTCACAGTTGTGGCATTAGCCGTTACCTGGACAGGGCACTGTGCAGGACTCCTGCAGGATGATCTGTTTGTCCCCATCCACAGTCTGCTCCAGGTCTCCACACAGTTCCTCATCCACCATACTGCCCGGATCCTTCCCCGAGCCATCAGACACAAAGCAGGACATGTTCCTGAAGCGCAGGCCCTCTCCACACCGTGCGCCCTGAGGAAACAGTGAGTTTTGCCATTAATGACTACAATTGGACACCAGCTGTGGTAAAAAAAAAAAAATTATAAATAAAAAAACATGTTGTACTCCTAGTGGAGATTGAGGATGAACTCTACACAGCTTCTTTGGAGCTCTAGACCTCGAAAGAGCAAAACTTCTCACAGTGATACAAAATGAGTCAGGAAGAAATCCCAGCATTGTTTCTCCGTCCTCATGTTCCGCACTGTCAGCTACCGGCATTATTTTTTCATAGCTGCTGAAAATCTCTAAAAACATGAGGCACAAGTGAAGCAATGCTGCTGGAGACTGCTGAGGGCTGTCAGAAGACACTTTAGAGACAGGCAGCCGAGAACAAAGGCCAGAGTCAATATTCTCTCACAGCCTGAGGTATGAGGGGGGAAGGAGAAAGACAGAGACGGCAAGAAAGGAGAGAAGAGAGAGGCTGTGTCTTCTGTCTGCTGTCTTTAATTAAACCCCCTGTTGGGTCCTGACTAAAACCAGACTGATGACAGGAGGAAGACGACAGCATAAAACGCTGCGGAAAGGCCAAAGCAGGAGAGGACTGGGGAGTATTCTAAATATACCTAAACACTGCTGCAGGTGAAATTAAGTGATGGTGGTTTACTGTTGCAAAGTGTGCCTCAAGAAACATCATGCCTGATATGTTTGAAGATATTACTTATATAAAAAAAAAAAAAACAGGATCCATGAAGTACATCTTAAAATCTAGAATTCATCTTATTGTGAATATTGAGTGATTCCTCAGCAAACTCACCTCAGATTTGCATGGAGACCAGGCGCTGTACCTCCAGCTGTAGCAGGGTTTAACAGGACAGGGCTTCCACTGTTCCAGCTGTGGGGAACATGGCCGGCCATCTCCCTGAGAGGCCTGGATCACAGTTCTCCTTCTCCAGAGCTTCCCTACAAAAAACATCGAAAGAAAAACAGATGTGTTTCACGATGCCGCACTGCATTGTTGTTCGTATTTGAAAACCCTTAGTATTCGAGGTACGCTGCGGTCACAAAATAACATTTTCTATTAGACATGACTAATGTTATTTTAAATTCACTCACATACTGGAAGCACAACTCCCTGGTTTTTCTCATGCTGGCTTTAAGATGATGCTTTAACATCAAGCAAAGTGACTCCTCGAATGAAATAAAGGCTTTTACAGTAAGTGAATCATCTCATGTTACACACACACACTAATCTCAGGTAACTCAATCCCCCTCCAACGGAAAGCCAAAAACAATACGTGACCTGAAAGTCTTTCTTTCTGTGTAGTAATGTTCCACCCATCTGTGAATAACTTAATCTGCCAGGCATTCTTCAAGCCTAATTCCAGGCCCTGAAACCTCTCTGAATATTCATCTCCCCCCGTCTTGATTTTCTTAAATCGATTCTGCGGGGCTGAGGAGAGGGATGGAGAGAAATGGAGTCTAGGCTCTTTCAGGCAGAATGCATCCTGCTGTTTACGAGTGGCGCCCAGGGAATGCTTGGAACAAAACTCTGCACCCCTCTTCCATAAGAACGATTATTTTGCAGGGCAAGAACTAAATAAAAAAACCTTCATAAAACTTCAGAACACGTGTTACTAAAGTTATACAAGTGGTTAAAGGTACTTAAAGGTATTGATGTATACTCCTAGAAAGAGTTAAATACCACTGCTAAACCTAAAATTAATGCCCACTCTTTTCTTAAGTAGTGTTAGCTAATGTTAAGATCTAAAGTGGGTTTCTCTCCATGTATGATCCCATGTTCAGCTGTCTTCATGGATATGGTTTGGGTCATTAAAAAGGCTGCATTTATGTGATCAAAAATAAAGGACAAACTGTAGTATTGTAAAATATCTATACAGTTTCTGTTTTAATATATATTCCTGCGATGGGAAAGCTGAATAATCTCAGCAGCCTTTACTGTAGTCTTCGGTGTCACATTATCTTCAGGAATCCTTCTAAAGTGCTGATTTGGTGCTTAAGAATTAACTATCAGTGCAATTTGAGCACATTTATGGTTGGTTAAACTGGATGTCAGGTGGTTTCTGAATACCACGCAGGTTTTGGCACTGAATTACTACAGCACAAGTAATTCCAAAAGGTCATCAGGCCCAGCAGAAGCGATTCTGTGTTGTGGTCTGTTACTAACTTCTTTGCGGTTAGTTTTATCATGAAAAGGGCCAGATGTACACAACCTCGAAGGGTACGGCTAGGCATTTCGTAATGTTAAACATGAACATAGCCCAGTCCTTGGCTGACATGTTGCCCAGAAGCTAGTTGTAGCAGATACGATTCATCTTCACCGCAGTCTGCTGTGATGGACCATCCCTTCGGAGAATCCTCTGTGAAGCTCCACGCTTTCCAGCAGCCACAAACCAAATCAGCTCCCAGTGCCCCGCATCCTCTTTTTATATGCTGGTTTCAGTTGGGAAAACTGTACATACACAAGTGCTTGTGTGCCTTTGTGAGTTTTTAGCTGTAGGGATTGCTCATTCTCTCAGTTCTCTTTCGCTCTTTCTTTTTATCTCTTCCTGTCTCTTCTGGTGGCCAAGGCACCAGGTTTAGGGCAAATAGCATAACCAGTGTGCCTCAGGATAGCCAATGCAGGACGTTTAACACATGGCTCCACTCACAACTGGGTCTTCATTAGCTTTGCATAACTGCATAATATATTAAATAATAATATTTAATAAATACTGTACAATAATCCTAATATTACAAAAAAACAACGACAAAAAAAATACTAATAACTATTCATATATTTCTACCAAATGAAAGTCACTTTGTGTGAATAATTATACGGACAAATAAATAAAATGAGACACAAGTAATGTGCAGAAAAATGAAGGGAGAAAAACATACAAAATACAGGATATGATATCATAGATATAACCCCCATGACTGTATCAAAGTCAGTCTCATTTAAGCTTTCACCACAAAACAAATAAATTAATTAATTAAATAAATGATATTCATTGATTAATAACTCATGGTATCTTGCCGCCTGGGGACAGATTAAAGATGCCATGATGAACTAAACCAGCACAGGTTTCATGTAGCGGCAGGGTTTGCTCCAGCAGTCGCTGGCCATTGGCTCTCAAAGACCTTGTGTAGCGGAGTGGTCTCTTAGGCCCCGAGCACACAAACATAATGGACCCCTAATCAATCGTCAGAGCAGATGGAATTACACTCAACGACATCATTATCCTCCTCTCAAATGCTGCTTCTGGGCGTTAACACAATGGTTCTCAGACCATAAATGTTTGGTGGTTTTAGCAAATGCTTTGGTGATTCTAAAACAGCAGAGAGCTCAGTATAATTCCCTAAAACTTGTCATTTGAGGAACCAGTCATGTTAGTTAACATCAAAGACCAACGTTCTGGACCACAAGACCCAAGGACCCTCCTGAGGCTTTTGATTTTGTCTGAAACAGACCGACTGACTGCTGAGAGTGTGAATTAACCAAGCCATGCAAATTTAATAATGTCACAAAAACTGTGAAATTTTTGTGTGCTCTGGCATAAATCCAGCTTGAGATCAAGGTCTTCCATAAAAAGCGTTGGCTTACCTGCAAGACCGCAGGTGTGAGAGCATTCAGACCAGGACGACCAATCAGACAGCTGGCAGTTGACAGGGCACTCGACCACACAGGAAGCATTCATCTGCCATTTTTTCTCAAGACCAAGCTAAAAGAAACAAAAATCAACTTAGTTAAGTGGATGTACAACAGAAGCATCACTTGTAAACTTGACTTTTGAACAGAAAAGTACCTCCTCGCAAAACTTGAGGTCCACAGACTTGCCATCACTGCGAACACAGTCAAGCATGCGTGTTTTGAATCCAACCCCACATACGGCTCGTTCACTCAGCTGACATGTGCTCCAGTCTGGATGAGAATTATAATAATAATAATAAAAAAAAAAAAATTCTCATTTTCTTCTGACCAGTTATTCCAAATTAACCTTTTTCCTTTTATCATGGGAAATTCAACAAAAACTTTGATGAAAACCTTGAACTGAAAAATAACAACACTTAACTAAAAAAAAAAAAAAAAAAAAAAAAAAAAAAATTAGAAATGTTGCTTTGGCAACTTTGTTTACTATTTTTACTAAAATTACTAAAACTACTAACTAAAACTAAAACTTAAACTGAAATAAAGCTAGAAAGAAATACTGATTTTTGAAAATAATAATAATAATAATGACGGAATAAATAATAATAATAATAATAATAATTATTATTAAAATAAAAATGGAAATATAAAAATAAAAGTTAATAAATACTAATAGAATATTACTAAAACATAATACTAAAATAACACTTAATACTAAAATACTATTTAGCATCTTATTTCTTCCATGTGTGAAATAGTGATAAAAAATTATTCTTAGAGGGTAAAAATAATCTAAAATGTTTTATTTATATTTTATTCTAATAATCTGGCAGCAAGCATGTTCTAGTTAAGATTCAGTCAATATTTACCTGTAATATTATAGGAGTAATAGAAGCAGTTGGTGTTCAGGGTGCATGTTTCTTTCTCTGTAGTTGAAGGACACTGTTTCTCTGCCCCAGGCTGACGTATAGGGCTGGCAGTCCTCTGCCTTGTACTATTCAAATTGCATGGCTTCAAAAAAACATAGCTTTCAATGAATAAACGATGATCAATGAATAACAAATGAACAATCAAATGGACAAAAGAGAGGACATCTTGAAATATTCAGCATATGTGAGCGGAATCATTTTGCTTTCACATTTTCCTTGTTATTTCAGAAGTTGGCAGCTCTTTCTGAGGAAAATAATTCCTCTCTGATATAATGTGTAAGAAGTTTTAAGCCTTCCCGCATTTTCACGGCAGGGATACTCTCAGTATCCATGGCAATTAGCTACCCTTGCAGTTTAGTGGCAGCGTGCCTGGAAATCACACTGAGACAGACGTGAGTAACCCTCCCCCTGAGAGTTTCCCTCAATAATGCCTATACACACACTTATGCCACAGCAAGGGATTTCATGTGTGAACTCGCAAATCGCCAATCCTCGGTTTTCTTACTTTGCTGTGTATTTACTGACTGCCGGTGCATGGCTGACCAAAAATACTCAATTTGGTGTTGAGCAGCTCTGAAGAACATGCGGTGTCTCAAACCTTCCTCTACAGGAGGTGGAAAAATATGAGGAAGAGGTACCAGCCATGCATTTAAATTTATCATATAAAGGCTGGGCTTTCAGGGGACCTTCGCACTGAAAAGCGTTGCATCAGACACACCAAGGAGTAATGGTAGAGCTGATTATCCATCATAAAACTATAGTGGTAAATAAGATTGTGTGCTCTATTGAACATTAGATGTGTTTTCTTATTTAAACCAGGAGTCATCTTAAATTATCACCAGTAATTTATGGAGTGCCACAAGGATCTGTCCTAGGTCCTCTGCTATTTTAAATATACATGTTACCCCTTGGTATTATAAAAAAATACAGAATTAGTTTCCACTGTTATGCTGATGATACTCAACTACCGTATTTTCCGGACTATAAGTCACACTTTTTTTCATAGTTTGGCTGGTCCTGCGATTTATAGTCAGGTGCGATTTATTTATCAAAATTAATTTGACATGAACCGAGAGAAATTAACTAAGAGAAAACATTACCGTCTACATCCGCAAGAGGGTGCTCTATGCTGCTCAGTGCTCCTGTAGTCTACACTGAGCAGCGTAGAGCGCCCTCTCGCGGCTGTAGACTGTAATGTTTTCTCTTGGTTTTTGGTTCTAAATGAATGCGATTTATAGTCCAGTGCGACTTATATATGTTTTTTTCCTCATCATGACGTATTTTTGGACTGATGCGACTTATACTCAGATGTGACTTATAGTCCGAAAAATAAGGTATATATCTCAACAAGACCAGATGAAACGTCTATATTATCTAAGCTAACAGTGCATTAAAAATGTAAAAGATTGGATGACAAATAATTTTCTTCTACTGAATTCGGATAAGACAGAGACATTTCTGCCATATGTACATCAATTTGACATAGTCACCACTGATGAACTACTACTAAATATATTGTAGAAACTTAATTTTATGTAAAGCTGCTTTGCATTGATGTGTATTGTGAAAAGTGCTATACAAATAAACTTGAATGTGTTCCTTATCAATGTTTCCTCTCACCAATGGGCATCGACTCCAAGGGCCCCAGTCAGTTAAAACACAGTCCCCAGGACAGGGCAACTTGC
Organism: Carassius gibelio; assembly: GCF_023724105.1. Lineage (NCBI taxonomy): Eukaryota > Metazoa > Chordata > Actinopteri > Cypriniformes > Cyprinidae > Carassius > Carassius gibelio. Next base: position 20,644,203 of record NC_068414.1, on the reverse strand, counting down.
TCTCTCTGGCTCCAAGCGGCATCTCCTCTGGATCACAGAGATAGTCTTCTACAGGGTCTGAAGGTCCATCAACAGTGTTCTGCATGCACCTTCATGAAAATAAACATCTATTAGGATTACCATGCACTTTCTTTCTAAAAAGCCGTGTTAAGTAGTGTTGCTAATGTAGTTGTTTGAGATAGTCATACCTGACTTTCCTTGTCTGTACACCTTCCCCACAGTTCTCCTTCAGATCAACATTACTGACCTTCCAGACGCTCCATGGCTCAGCCACCCAGACATACTGACTGCAGTCGCTCAGACATGGTACCACTTCATACACCTGAGAAACACCACAGAGGTTTCACCGACATAATATTTACTGTATGAGCTAGGGTGACCACCCGTCCCGCGTAGCACCCACAAATTGAGACTGTGTCACGCATAATCAATGCTTGCTCAATAAAAGTTGGTTGCTCTATATCCTCGAGCCCCAGGCATCCAAACGAACATTACTTGACAGTTCAGCACACTACTGTTGCCACACCCACCCCTCAGTTGAACTGCTGAAGACTAGGTTGTTGTCAACTTTTTTGTTGTTGCCATGACAGCGCATGCACGTGCATACCAGACACACTGGGAAGGAAATTTTATATGCATGCTTTCCAATTCGAAAATGGAGAAAGTGAGGCACCGCCATCATCAATTAAAAAAAGAGAAGGTGTGTCCGGTTTCAAACGTTTTTTTTTTTTGAGCCTGCCTTTACTAACATGCAAGTTCACCATCCTTTTCTCCCCCTTCTCGTTCTGTGAACCTCTGGAGTTGTGAGTTTAGACTTTTTTTTTCAACTGTTCCTGTGGAGTTGAGCAACTACAATTCATTTTAATCCTATAATTTTATATTATAATTGATTTCAAGTAAATAAATTGTAATGAAAAATAAATAAAATAGCTAAAGTAAATCGTAAGTGGAAGTGTATCTGTCAATTTTGTCATAAGCATATATCAGTAGTTACACTTTTAGGGGAATAGGGCATTATTAATATACCATGTAAGGTGGTATGTGCTAGAAATGGGTAAACCACTATCAGTGAGTCTGCCCATGGTGTGGGGGCACCGCCGCGCAAGGCAGTGTCCCACATTGTCCCTCAGAAACATACCCCTTGTCCCCCCTTCGGCTTATTAGCAGGTGGTCAACCTAGTATGAGCCAAGCCAATCAAGTTAATAATGTGTCCTGTCCCTTTGAAGATCACTACTATGTCCTTGGACCTTAAATCATGCAGTATATTCATCAAGAACTTGAATTAATAATTGATCAAAAAATTATGAATTAGCATTAAAAAAAATTACCATTCCAAAATAATTGGTTAATCACGTGAACCATCATCAATCATTTAAAACCTTAGACTTTTACCTGAGCCTGTTGCAGAATTCCCGCCATGATAAGAGAGAGAGAGAGAGAAAGAGAGAGAGAGAAAGAGAAAGAAGTTGTTATATGCCATTTATTAGTCACTTCCAAAACCTCAGAAGATCGTATGAAGCTGTGTAAATTCACATAATTTTAGCCTAGCAATCTTTAATGCTCTAAAGCTACGATGCACAAACAATATCCCATGAATATATAAACATATTAGAAAACCACATTGCTGTGCATTAAAGAAATATGTTATTCCGTTTTGTTCTTTGATCAAAAATTTACAGCAGCCCAGTAATTAATAATTAAAACAAGACAAGCACATATTCATTAAAATAATATAACAGGCTCCCTGTATACCTGATTGACATGGTCCAGTTTGGGGCAGGGTCTGCCACCGTTATAAGGTTTCTCCCGAAGCCACTTGGACCGTACTTTGACCCCACTGCCACAAGACTTACTGCAACGGGACCAGTTGGACCACTCGCTGAGCTTACAGTCAGATGGACATGGGATGATACATGCTTCCTCTATGTAACCTACAAGAGATAAGAGAGATGGATGAAACTTAGTGTTTCTATCATAGTAAATCAAACCAGCATGATACAGTTATGATGCTGGTTAATGGAGTTAGTTTAATAAATTGTGACAGATGAAACAGCATGTTAAAGCAGTGTAAAGGTCAAGGTTGTGGCATTTGAACTGATATGGTCTGCTGAAGTTTAATTTTACATCACAACTTGCAAAGGTCATGGTATTTTTCTAGAATGGGAAAACTGCACGAGACAGCTCAAGTCCTGAACATTTCCGAGGATTATTCCAACAGCAAGAATAAGGTTTTAAGAATTCCATGTTAAGTGCTCCATTATATGCTGCTCCTTCAAACCTACAAGCACAGCAATATCAGATTTAAAATGGATGACTGATGTAAAAAAATAAAAAAATAAAATAAAAAGCTGAGCAAACATAATGGAAGGTTGCTGTTGAAAAAGTAGATGGGATCCCAAATGATCAAGAAACAGGAACATAAATTATATATTACATGTATATTACATTAAAACATTATATTATATCATATCATATCATATCATATCATATAGGGCTGGGCGATATCAAAAAAAAAAAAAAGATATCTCGATATTGTCAAAATTTGTGATATGTTTGCATTTGCATTTAAATAATAATAAAAAAAAAAAAGATTTTCTTTTGCCCATAAAAAAATAAATAAAAAAATTTAGATTAAGCAGCTTATTTAAGCAGTTAAAACAATCTAGAACAAGAGATCAGTTACTGCTTTTTATTAAATGAATACATGTAGGCCTATAATTGAAGCAGTGCAAATTAAGTACAGAAAGTGCATTCTGTCAACTTTTTAGTGGATGCATGGACCTCCACATTAATTGCTCCAGAGGAGGGAAAAATGGAATTCTAGATAATTTGTAAGAAAATTACATTTTTTAAATTCAAATTAAGAAAAAAAAACCCCACTAAATTTAAATTAAATGTAAATCTTATTTTAATTAAATTACCTTACCAAAATTATAGCTTCACTAAATAAATAAAGTTAAATTATTAACAAATAAAATATTTTTCATATTTTATTAAAAGCCTTACTCAATCAAAACTCATTCAGTTTTGTCTTACATAGCCTGCTAAACTGGATAACACAAGATCATTCCAAGAAAAAATAAAAATAAAAATTAAGGATATCTGTGTATATACTTTTGAACCAAAATCCCTATCACAGAAACTTCTCATAGTTGGATTAAAGACACTCAACACCTCTTACAGATTGCCTTGGGCAACATGTCAGTCTGACAGCCTCACAAAATGGCAACTACGCTTCAAATCATGAGGGGTATGGGGTCTGATTGGAGTGAGGGATGTCTCAGAGGAAGCAGGAAGAGAACGAGAGGAGGCAGAGAGAGAGAAACACCTTGCCTCTGTCAGCACATCTTCACTCTAGAGACGCCGAGTCTTTGAACCAGTCTCAGACCTCCAGCTGAGAGCGTACAATCCATACTAGAGGATTGTGACTCATAAAGAGAGAGGTCTTAACGTCATAGAGCTCCTGCATTGGCCACGGGATTCCACATGCTTTCATCTAATGCTGTAGTTTGCCACAGTCTAATCTCGGGCTCAGAGGAACGGATTGCCAACTGCTCGTTCCTGAGCTTCTTGCTGCAAGAGGTGGCGAGGGTTGCAGAGCGGAATTCGATTACGAACACTGTTGTGGAAAGCTTATGTTCTATTAAGACAAGCTCTTTGATTTCTTTACTTGGGAAGGACTCACTAGAAGGAAATGTTTTGATAGACTAATGATAGATACATGCTTTAGTCCAACATTACGTAAATAAACTTGATTAAAATTGATTTTTCATTTCTCTTCCTTTTAAAGAACTACTATTTAAATCAATATATGTTTACATTAGAAACAAAATTATATAATATATTAATGTACATCTTGTTGGACAAAAAGCGAGTTTATGAAACAACGCTTTTTGCTGTATAAGCATACATTTTGTATCGAATAGGCATTTCGTCCACACGGATCTGGCATTTTGGGAGAGTGAAAGCATTATTTTTCAAACCGTGTCCCAGCTTGGCTAAATTTTAAAACGCTGCCCTTCCGTTTTCATGTAGAGAGTGAATATATTAATATATAGTCGATATATTTTCTGAAAAGATGACATCATCAGCCCACATCTCACCCCTCCACTACGTCACGAAACAGAAACAAAAACATGAACAAACACTGAACAATTGTCTTTTATTAACTAACATTAACACAGATTAATAAATGTATTGGTCCATGATTGTTTGTATACAGTTCGCAAGGTTTATGTGGATAGTCCAAGTCTTCTTCTCCATTTTTAGTGCATCTCTTTGGGAGAATTACAGCACCACATACTGGTCTGGCATCTATACTACACCGTTTTGTGTCTGCTCTGTGGTTTAGTGTGGACGCAGATATTTATTGAGACAAGGGGGAAAAAAAATATCGGCTAGCGAAAGCTCTGGCTTCGTGTGGACGTAGCCTAAATTTTCATTTAAGAAAACAATACATGATATATATTAAATTAAGAAGAAGAAAATAATATAAAAAAGACAAAAATTGAATATTTGCACTCATATGTATTGTTATTTTTGTAAAAATAGATTATTTTTAAGAGGTATGAAATTATTATTTTGTCAAATTTTTAGCATAAATAAAACAATATTAAAAGTAATATCTTTGTTGTATTATTTGGTGTAAAAAAAGTTGAGCAAAATGAATGAACATACGAAAATACTGCCTAAATTTACAAGATGATATTTTTTGTAAAAAAAAAAAAAAAAAAAGCAGAGAAACAAATAAATAAATAAAACAAAAATTCTTAATATACTACAAAGTATATCAATGATATCCCAATCAATGACGTGAGAGGGACAAACTGTTTGTGTGACCAATAGCAGATGGGGTAGTAAATGAATCATTATTTTTACAAGGGTTGATACCCATCGGCTTTTTTCACCCACCGTGACTGTTGCAGCGTGAAGTCTCCACGAGGCGGTTGTCCTGGTCATAGCACACCATGGCTTGAAACCGGTAACCCTGGCCACACTCCTTGATATCTCCTTGAACTTTCATACCCAAAAGGCCCTCTACTCGCCCACCCTCGGGCAGGATGCAGTCGGACCAGTTCCCCACGGGCTGGGCATTGTACTTGTTGCAGGGGCAGTACTGGGTTTCACTCAGAGGATACATCTGTGTGTTTTTACATTGTTCTCTCTTTTTGCTTTTACCTGTGCCAGAAAAATCACACAAACATACAGCATTAGGGATATGAAAGCAGATAGAAATATGTTTTAAATTCCAGGGATATAAATATTTTGTAATAATACAATACGGAATGTACCACTAACAGAATGATCCTGTGATAATATCTAACTCCTGTGGTCAGAACACACTGATCTGGTAATCGTGAGTAAGTAGACTTATCCAGATTGAAAGACCTATTGCACTAATCTTATGTAATCCTTTTGTAAAGTTACTTGAATTACAGCAGGTCTTCCAAAGGGCGAACCGGTCTTTGGCACACACATTGTATTTTGTTAACCTCTAAATAACCAACTAAGCTTCTCATGCTAAAAGTTAAACCACATTTCTGGCTCAGCTGAGGTACAGGTATACACATCTAATAAAAAAATAAAATTTTTCAACACCGAGGCTTTTCCTTTGTACATACACATAACAAATCTGCTGAGAAAATTCATCAAAATATTTAAAATTCAAAATATTTGTTAAGCAATTACAGGACTTATTCTGCATGTAGTTCTGTGACAGACGCATTTCTTCTATGCTTTATTTTTTTTTCTGTTTTCACAGCTTTCAGATCGCAGGAATAAATAACATTTTAAAATATATTTTATCAATTATAAATGCATGTGTAAAATACAATAAAATAAATGTGTTTACAATGATGTAAATTATGATATTGCATCTGAAGGAATCATAAAGCAAATGGAAAGCGTCAAAGATGTAGGTGAGAAGATCCTTTTTGTAGACTTGGCATCAGGAAGTCTTAAGAATTAGACTTGCTGATCCAGCACTTACCAACAAGAGTCCTTTTCCTAGTTCGGACCCCCACACAATCAGCAGCGCAGGATGAGAATTTGGACCAGGTGGTCAGCTGGCAGTCGTCCTGGCATGGAAGCTGGCAGGACTGAGTGAGTTGAGGCATAGGACCTGCAAACTTAAGACAGGCCGCGCTGTCTGCAGGCCCTCCATCCAACTTTTTACACGATACGGCTGAGGGAAAAAAGAAGGAAGAGATCATAAACCTACTGTACCTACCAGAAAAAGAAAACAAAACTAAAAAGGGACAACATTTCTCTCAGTTAAATATCAGTCGACTCTCACCAATAAAGCCACACACAGTGAATAAAGATAAGCATCTTGTGATGGATTACACGAGAGGGCGGTTAAATGCCTATTGACTTGAGTAGCCGGATGGCTCCAGATTTCTATCATTGAATGAGGGTGAAAGCTATTGTATTGGATTTCTTTTTCAGACATGCCGGTGTATTGAGAGATCCTATTACAGGTAATGCGTTTTAATGCGAGCAGTGCTGAGAAGTTGATATATAAAGAAGCTTTTTGCAGTACTATGTGATTTTTAAAACAACCTGCAGACTGTACTTGTTCTTTCACTGCGCACACCATCCATTTTTAGAAGCTGATACCGCATTTCTCTTTTAATACAGTTAAAAATTTTAACCCTAGTAAAAGGTTCCCAAATAAAAATGCATTTATGTCAGTAAAGCCTTCCATATGCGATAAATGCATCTCTGTCAGTGATATAGTATCAAAAATGTCTGTCTCCAGGCGTATATAACACAAGACTCTCATCTTTCGTTTTCAGATACTGTATGTTTTTCAGTCACACCACATTAATGGGCTGAATCTGAACCCAGAAAGGGTTTACTGGTAAGAGTCAGAGCAAAGGATATCGCTTGTGACTGCTTCAGACAGCTTTCCGAATCTCTGAAAGAATATTTCATTTAAATCCAGAAGCGTTTACACAGCCCTTTGATGGTAACACTCAGCCACAGATCGAATTACTACCAATCTCATGCGTTTACCCCATGTTTAACAGTCTCCCCAGATTCAGTGTGAAGCACTGCAACAAGCAGCTCCTAAGTTTTCTTGACATTGACGAGTGTTTTTCTGTACCTCTAGCCTGTAGTCCTGGTCCACAGGTCTCTTGTGCTCCAGGACTGTCCTGACGAATGGTCCAGGGCACCAACTGACACCTGCGCCACTTGTGGGTTTTCCACCTATAGCAAAAAAAAATACATTGATATATATCTATAAGTAAAACTTAAAAGTGCCCTCTCTCTCATGCTCTCTGTCTATATCATTTCAGTCCAGGAATTTCATAACATTTCTGTACTATAATTGCAAACAGAGGTGTTATGTTCACCTGTAGCCTGGACAAACAGATGAGGCATCACACTCCTTCTCCTGGAAGAGCACTTCTGGACAGTCTTGGCCCCCGTTAGCTGGAAGCTGAATGATGATGCGTTTCCTTGACTGCTTCTTTTTGATGACACCACCTGGATATACACAAGATAATATTAAACTGCCATGAATAAATATAGAAAATATAGCAAAAACGCCATTTCTAATCAGTACACAAATCTCTGTATGACTGTGTTGCGTTTAACTATGTTTTGTTATCCAACCTTAGCTCTTTATAGTTCTGAAAATCTCAGTACATTCCAACTACCATGAGTTTTATGGGTCAAAGACTTCCATTTTAAGTTAAATTGAAGATTGAAATGATGATAATGAGGTCACAATTCTCCGCTTTTGATTTTTGGTTAACTCTGTTCAGTGATTCATACTCTATGACTGAAGTTCTTCACTGGGTGAAGGCCGCATCTATAAATATGTGCATATTATTATTCATTCTTTCCATACTGTTTTCTCACTGTTCTTTCACAAAGCTCAAACTTTGAGGGTAGTTCTCTTTGTAAATAATAATGACATACATAAAATATTTATTGTAAATGTAACAAGTACTGCAAAAAAGCAAATTAATGAGGGAATTGAAAATCTACTCAGTGTTCAGTGAAGAAGAAACTGTCAGGCAGATGGTCTTTATAAAGCCAATATTTGATACAAAACACATTGGAGTGTGACATATACTCAAGAAAAAATAAGAAATGCATTGCTTGTATGCTTCATATAACAAATGGCTCAGATATTGGCAGCTTCTTTTAATATTTGTTCTGGTTCCTACAGGCAGAGTTGCCAAGCAACACTTCCTCTTTCCAGTGTTGATAGCATGCGATTATGGGACCAAAGAGTTCATTTCTAAACACTTCTTCTGATAGAATGCTGAAAGTTACCAATATTTCTTTATGTACTGATGTCAGTAAACTTCAGCCTTCAATAAACAATAATAATACTAGTTTTACAGTATATTCAAGCTTCATAAGTGTGTGCAAATAAGTACTGTACCTGTCTGGCAAGAGGAAGGGCAAGGTGTCCAGTCACTGTAAGGAGTGACAATGCAGTCTCTCTTGCAGGGCAGAAGACACGGCCTTACAGTCTCTGGACGCAGACTCTCTGGACACCTGCATAAACAAACAAACAACAAACAAACATATATATATATATACTAATATATATATATTAGTGATTTATATATTACGCAGCAAAATTGATAATGATAAGAAATATTTCTTGAGCAGCAAATGAGAATATTACATGATTTCTGAAGGATCATGTGACACTAAAGACTAAAGATGGCTGTTAAAAATGCAGCTTTGCCATCACAAGAATAATTTAGATTTTAAAACACATTCAAATTTTAATATATCATTTTAAACAATAAATTTTCACAATCCTTAACTGTACTTTTATCAAATAAATGCAGCCTTGAAGATGGAGTTCTTTCAAAAACATAAAGAAAATAATCTTTTGAACAGTAGCGTATACATAAACAGCAGAAAGTAAATGTGATTTCACCCTCAAATATCACATTTTCGTCTTCATTATATGTCTCTGCACATTCTACACTTCTTTCTCCTACCTCTCTCTCTCTCTCTCTCTCTATCCCTGCATCATTCTAATATCCTTGCTTCTTTCACATGAAATCTCATAACGATCAGCATGTGGCTCACGTGTGTATATCTGCGTGTGTATATGAATGTGTAGATCAGTGTGTAAAGCCCAGCACATGAATAACCCCGAGAAGAAAGAGGGCCTCATTTCCATTGCCAGCATGGGGTCCCTGAGCTACACACACTGTTTCCACAGCCACTGACAGAATAATGCCACTATTAAACTGAATAAATAAACAGATCATTTATTTTCTCAGTAGACGCCTTCGGGGAAAGACCAGATACTACTTAAACTACCGGCTGAGAACTCATCATCTTAAAGTCTCTATCTGTCAATAATGATCAAGCACCAGACATCGAGATTGACTTTAATAAACAGAATACATAACCTGCTTCAATATCTGCTCCTACACATGCCAAGAAAGATAAATAAACGATAAAAGACCTGAGCTATTCACTTACATTTCCTTATAACAACAACACAGACAAAGAAATCAATTGAAGAATGGATTGAACTGCATGCATTGCATTTACAATGCGATTTATAGGAACACATTTAAAAACACGTACTTCTTAGGTGGCACCTGGCCCACATTGACCCGGACACAAATGACTTTACGCGTCTGCATTCCAACCGTGCAGAACGCCTCATTAGTGCCGACTCCTGTTCCGGTGCGGCTGAGCGAGCTGTTGGCGGACGGAGCGGAGGTGTCCTCTATGCACTGACCCCAGGGTCCCGTCTGCCAGTGGTACACAGTGCAGGGATGATCATTGCAGTTGCGGACCTCCTGCAAGGCGCTGCTGTTGGGGCACTGACCTCCACCTAAAAGATAAAAAGGGTCAGGACGGTGTTGCAATACTGGGTAAATCATAAACCCAAACTGTAAAAAAAACAACAACAAAGCATCTGCATATTGACCTGGTAGTTCACCATTTTGTACATTATTTAGGCAAAATAGTAAATATTGGTAATATAATATGATTAGGAAGTTAGCATCTACAATAAATATTGCAAAACCTATAGTTTCGGTACTGGCTTCTAACTGGTTAATACAACATTCTAGTTTTGCTAAAATCCAAATCCGAAACAGATACGACATGACACCTATTCACCATATTGCTGTCAGCTTCCATAGCACATCATTATTTTTGTTGCATAGCAACATACGGTTTTGCCAGGTAGCATATTTTCTGGCAGAAAAAAATAATAAATAAATAATTTTCAATGACACTGTTGTGACTGTATTCCAAATATTATTTATATCATTTGTATTATTAGTACCTCATTACTTGACTAAATTGCCTAATTTAATAGTAATAGTGAAAAAAATTTGTTTGTTATAACCAATCCAAAATAACATTATATTTAATCCGCTAATATTCCTTCAATAAAAAGCCCATCTCCTGTTTTCTTCCTACATCAAAATCCACACACACAAATATGCTTTGGACTCTTTCTGCTTGGACTCTTTCTGCTAATTAATCTGTGCATATTTCAGTGCAGAAAGTTTAATTATGGATAAAGGACTATTTTGGCTGGAACCAGCTGTTTGAAGTTAAAAACGTCTTGAACCTTTCTTACAAAACAGTTTTCTGCTTCACAAGATGTTAACTGATGGACTGGAGTCGTGTGGATTACTTATGGACCATTGTGATGTTTTTATCAGATGTTTGTTCTCTCATTCTGACGGCACCCATTCTCTGCAAAGGATCCATTGGTGAGCAAGTGAATGCTAAAATTCTACAAATCCATTATGATCCAAATCCAAACTCATTTACATCTTGGATGACATTAGGGTGAGAACATTTTCAGCAAAATGTCAATTATTCCTTTACTTGACATCCTTAATACGATGGTAGAATAGTAAATAAAACATCTAGAAACTGAAATATGAGTGGAGACTAATGCATGAGTCAACCAGGATAAGAGCTACTCCTAGATTTATCTACCAGACTTTACTTGGTTTTCATTACAATCTGCAGTCACACGCAAAGCACCAGAGTCCCCACGGAGCAGTCAGCCATGATCTCAACGGTGTGCATTAACAACCGCACACCGATCAATGAGAAGATGGTAAACCGGTGAATGAACAAACCATGCATCAAGAAGTGCTCCTTGTTCGAGAGCAGCAAAAATAATGAATAATTGACTCATCCTTTGTAGCATTGCAGAACACAGTCCTACAGTATCTAATTTATTAAACAGTTATCGACTATTATCACACACTTCATTAGACATGTGAGAACCATTAGAAAGCACTTGCTGTTAACAGCACAGACACAATAATGGCCATGAAAGTGAGAAAAAAACTCTTTCCATTTACCAGAGGGTTATTTGCCTTCCAAAGCATCTCGTAGTGATTCAGGGCATGCCAGGGCAATGCATTAGCAGAGCTTCAGAAAGCTGCAGCAGAATCACATTGTTTCAAATGGGGATTAACACTCCCTCCGGTTATTCATTGACCTGTGACTCAGATGAAGACTAATCCTTTGTACAATTACAAAAGTGAGTCCATGCACAGCTCAGAGTAATTGCATGTTCTTGGTCCATCGCTGTACCATTAAGAGCTACAGTTCATATTGCAGCTCCAGTCATCTTCCTTTAGTTTTGTGTTAAGCTTCTCTTGATGCAGTACGCAGTGAAGTCTGCATGACATCCTCAAAAAGAAACGGTGCATCTGAAATTTTTAAGCCGTCCATTTAGAAAGAGCAAATATGGGTTACATACAGTATCTCACCATGCATTGATGTGTAGAATCATAAATATTTTAAGGGTCCATTAAAATTGTATCGTTTTTTATATATCCTAGGCTGTCAGTGGAGGTTTTTCAAGACCCTGAACAAGGGTCACTGACTGGTTTATGACTGAAATGATGCTCAGTCTGGGGATCTGTAAACCTCTGGAATAGTTGCAAAGAAGGTCAAACACACATCGTTTCAGGAATGAACTGAATGCTGACAGAATTTCAAGCAATTTTATGTTACTACATTGCAGCCGGCTCAAAATAAGTCTTACGAGTTCGAGACCAAATTATTACGTAATTTTATATTAGACACGCGAGCAATATAAACTGTCTCTGCTTAACTGTAAATTATTTTAGTTGGTAAGTCTTTTATTTTCTCTGTTTTTAATAGAAGTCTCTTTCTCACCAAGCTTGATCAAATTTTTATTTTATTAAATAAATAATAAGAGTTATTAGAACTGAAAATAACGGGTTTTATATTTTTATATACAGTATTTTAAATTGTAACGTATTCCTATGATGGCAAAGCTGAATTTTTAGCAGCCATTACTCTGGTCTTCAGTGTCGCATGATCCTTTAGAAATCATTTTTGTGGTTCTCAAGAAACATTATCATAAACGTTATTATTAATATTGAAAACATTTTCTTTTTGTGTGTGTGTGTGTGTGTGTGTGTGTGTGTGTCAACATTGTCCCAAATCAGTTCGACCATTCTTTAAGAATTCACTTATTTCTTACTCTTAAAAATTGGGCTGTCAACTGATTCAAATAATCAGGAAAATTATTTCTTTAAAATACCAATTAAACTATCAAAAATTGAGAAAATCTGATAAAAAATACTACATCAAACATATCCAATTAATGTTAGCAACATGAACCAAATATCTTAAAGGAGGGGTGAAATGCTCTTTTTCACTCAATATCCTGTTAATCTTGAGTACCTATAGAGTAGTACTGCATCCTTCATAACTCCAAAAAGTCTTTAGTTTTATTATATTCATAAGAGAAAGATAGTCTGTACCGATTTTTCCAGGAAAAACACGACCGGCTGGAGGCGTGACGTGTGGGCGGAGCTAAAGAATCACGAGCGCCAGTAGGCTTTTGCGTTGAGAGCGTTTGGAAGCTGTGACATTACCGTGAGGAAAAAACCCAAAATCAACCAAAACAAACCATGGCTAACAGTCAGATTCAGCCGTTTATTTATGATCCAGAATCAGATCCCGAGGCTGAAACTGAACGAGAGCAGAAGCAGCAACGACTCGCTCCGAGGGGGGCTCGAACCCGGGTCTCCGGCATGGGAGGGGACGCACTAACAAGGAGGCAGAGATATTTTAAGCAGTTTAAACACCGCCTGCGTTTCCAACACACGATCTTGACCCTTTTTTGTTGGGACTGCATTATCCTTAAGAAATAAACAATGTCAAACTGGGCCTTGTTTGTAAAACAAGCATCTTCGAAATGCAGGGAACAAACAAAAACACTTGCACAGCTCTGTTGATGCTGTTTTTTGGTAATCTGAGCAGGGTTGTCTTGCCCTGGCAACCAAAAACACACTTCTTCTGTGACATTTCGCGACGCTCTTGCTCTGATCAGTGAAGTCTGTTGTGCTCTCAGTGCTCTGCTATACAGGAGCGCGCGCTCTTCCGGCAGACGTGCCCTCAGGACCCATATAAGGAAATTCCGCTCCATCTAACGTCACACAGAGCCATACTCGAAAAAAAACTTTCCGAAACTTGTGACAAACCGAACGTACAACTTAATTTTTAAAACTTTGTCCATGTTTAGCATGGGAATTCAACTCTTTAACAGTGTAAAAACCTCAGTATGCATGAAATAGCATTTCATCCCCACTTTAAAATTCAACTAATATGGATAATCTTAAATTATCAAATTTTCTTTGAAAAAATACTAAAATAAAATAAATAATAAATAAATAATAATAAATAATAATAAATAATAATAAATAAATAAATAATAATAACAACAATAATAAAAGTGGCGAAAAAAATGAATAGACAAAAATGAGGCAACAGGATTGTTTTGATTAAAATTTTCTGCAAATTTTGAGGCAGCTAGGCCCTACTCTGAGAGGCTTATAGCTACACGGACCACAAATGACCAATGCTTCATACTATTCTCTCCATCACCTCACAAAGAGGCAGATGGCAAGCAGAACAGGATCTACTAAACTTCATGCTACTGTCAGCACACACCTGCTTTCTCAGACGCTTGTCATCAATTTGGTTCACCGTCTCCTGAATCGTTTGAAGGCTAATAATCCAAGTATCGCAGCACGTAGCACAATTTGCCACAGGGCAGAAAGCATCATTGCGCATATGTTGTGCAATTTGTGCTAAAACTGTAATATATAAAGCAACCGCACACCACAGATGTACCAAACACACTACCTTTGATTCTGGCACAATCATGACCATAAAATTATGTGATGTTAAAGCAAACCAAGTCGATTTGCTCTCAGTCAGCAGTGCAAGTCCTGTTCCCTCAAGCTGCATATTTGTGGAAATGGATTTCTGGCCGGTGAGTGGTGGAGGGAAGGAAGAGGTTTTAGCCCAAAGCAGCCACTTATCCATCAGTCTATTACACATCAGATACACACTTACAGCCTGAGCTCACCTGAGGTTTGAATCACTTAATGCTCAGAGACCTTCATTACCTTGTGATATGCTTTTTTTGTGCTCACATGGAAGAATGATAAACTAACACAAGGGGACAAGTGCGGTAAGATATTTGCAATCTGCTCATGTCTACTTGAGCAAACAAATTCACATAAGCAGAAAAAAGATGGTGATTGATTATATCTAAACCACCAGGAATCTTTGGAGAGACACTGGCAAACAGTCTAGTTTAAAGACTGTAAGGCTAAATACTTTTAGCAGCATGATGCTCTGAGGAAAAGAAAGCACATGATACACACAGGGCATCAGGTAAAGCAACGCCCCATACTGAACAAAAACACAAAAATGGTGAATTTAGGCTGAAAAAAAAAGAATAATTGACTCCACTGCAAGTCCCTGGTACCTGCTTATAAAATTGCTGAATATAATTACTTTAAATGTTTAACATATTCTCAGTAAAACTCCAGATACTTTATTTTCACTGCTTATGTAAAAAGTTTAATATACACTCTCAAGTATCATAAATAGTACACCTTTGTACTTAATGAGTCCATAGTGGTACCTTAGAGGTACATATTAGAACCTAAAGTGTACATATTAGTGCCAAAAGGTGCAAAAGTGTAACTTTTAAAAGGTACTGCCTCAGTGAAATTAATACATTTATTCAGAAAGGATGCATTGAAATGATCAAAAGTTACAGTAAAGATATTTGTAATGTTACTAAAGATCTAGATGTCAAATAAATGTTGTTCTTCTGAACTTTCTATTCATTAAAGAATAGTTTTCAAAAGTGTTTTTAAGACTGACAATAAGAAATTGCTTGAACTTTAAATCTGCATATAAATAATAATAATAATAATAATAATAATAATAATAATAATAATAATAATAATAATAATAATAATAATAATAATAATAATAATTTTACTACTGCAAAGTACTATCTGTACTCAAGTACTACCTGACTCATAAACTCCAGACACTATATTTGTTTGTTATAATACATTATTGATGATGATTATATGTTGGAATTTATTATTTTGAATTAAGGAGACAGTCATAATGCTTAATTAATTTGCTTTCAAACGTTTTTCAAGGTTTTTAATACTCATACGACTCATAAACAAGACTGCAGGGTGCTGTTTGTTTGTGAGCAGGCTATGCAACACAGTAAGGTACATCATTGTGCAGCTCAGTGAAAATCCAGTTCTGAGAAGTGTTTGAAGATCCTCTGCCCAAACACCAGTTCAACTCACACCATTTTAGTGGAACGAGGGGAATAAGATTGGTTTGACAACAGTAAAAACCCTACCGTCCCCAGCATTGTAGGCCAGAATGGAGCGTGATCTGGTCTGCTTGCCCTCCGAGTTCTTTCCTGAGCAGGTGTTGGAGCACAGAGACCATGAAGTCCAGGGACTGAGCACACAGTCTTTGGGGCAGGGCACCTCACAAAGCACAGGCATGGGAAGGATGGCGTCCCGGCACAGCTGCCTGTCCACGTATTCACCTGAGAACAACAAAACACGGGGTCGGTTAAATTCTGACACCCTAAATAAGGATCCTGGGAAACCATATGAAAGGGCAAATTCTAGCAAATTAAAAACTAATATCCACAACACAAATGGGTTCCAAAAAGACAAAAGTCAAGTCAAGTGAAATCTCACTCATTTGATGTGGTTAAATTGTGTGAACATTAATACACATCTCACTCAGTGCATATAAAGCTACTCACACAGAGAATTCACACTGCAAGTGAACACACACTGAAAACCACCCATTTACACATTAACACTGCATACAGTATATGTATACATAAACCAGAACACTGATAAAATTCAAAGGTCCCAAGACAACATTTGGATGGGCATGTTCACAATTACCCCGATATCATATAAGACCTTAGTGGGCCCCTATTATAATAGGGACATGACAACACTCTCAGTTGTGTCCTTTTTAGTAATGACCCATTGCTAATTTCTAGCATAAAAATCTCCAAGGACAAGGGTAAATTGCATATAGAACCCCTTTGCATAGTAATGGCATGCATTAAGCCCAAAAGTTAGACAGTAGAAAGTAGTTCAGTAGACTTTAATGTGCTTCTTGCTCATGAATTTTAGATTACTCTTTCAATGTCAAACAGGATGTGACAGCTGTGCACCCAAGAGGGACGGTGATCCGGCGATGTTTGCAATCACACAATCACATGTAATTATACATATAATTAAATGCTGTCCAAGAAAAAGCTACTTAACATGTATATTGTGACGTTTTTAGTGTATAAAATTTAACTTAAATCTTTACGTCTTATACATGAAAGGATCAATATTGTTTTAACATTTTATAAAAACAAAATTAATTATTATTAGTTTAATTGTTTTAATAGCAAAAAAATAAAATAAAGCAAAATCAAACAAAAAAAACAAAAAAAAAAAAAAAAAACAAAGCAAAAATAAAAGCTAAACAAACATTAAAAAACACCATAAAAAACAAAACAAACAAACAATCAAAACAAATCAGAGGAAAAAGAAAATCAAACTATCAAAACAAAGTAAAACAAGACAAAACAAAACAAAAAAAAACATACTTTGCTCACAGAGGTTATCTGAAAGACCTAGTTTTTGACACCAACCCCTCTGTGGACTGTGTACCAGCCCCTGTATCGATCGGTGAACCCCACCCCTGAAAAAAAAGCCCAAAGTGACAGAAAACCCACTGAGTCAGATGACACGGTGGGACCCCATGGGACACAACAGATCTATTCTCATCAGCAGCAGACAACAGGAATCGATAATTGAGAGAAGAGGGGAGGCACTAGGGAACAATGAGGAGTGGATGAGATTGGGGTGAGAAAGAATTAGACTTCCGCACACCGCTGGTGTTTATACACAGCATTTCACGTAAAAAACAAACAAACAAAAAAAAAAAACATTCCTAGCAGTTCATTACAGGCAATTATGTGCCTTTTTAGAAGTTCAAAGCTTAGCTTAGCCCATTAGCTGGTCACCATCTTGGATAAAATAAATAAATAATAATAATTAAAAAAGGAAAAGAAAAGAAACGAAAACAGAAAAGAAAATAAGGTTGCACATAAAGCAAATCTCACAGACTTGGGGAAAAACAAATCCACTGTCCTCATGAATAACTCAGAGAGTACATGCTGGGGAAAATGTAATATCAGCTGTACGTCTAGCCCTTATACATCTCAGAGTGTTAAACCTCATCTGCTTCTGACCGTCCCCTGATGGAAAAGTACCAGACAGCATCTGACATTTCCTCTATTGAGCGCTGTCACATTCTGATGAGGCTGCACACTACTCTTCCCAAAGTTAATGAGGGAGAGAGGGAGTTCAGCTAAATGCAGACTGACTCTGAGGGACTAACAGAGTTAATTTCATTTATATAGGCGGCTCGCCACCGGTGCCAGAACAACATATTCACCATCAACCCGTCTGCGAGGCAGGACAAAGATAGAGGTGACCTTGAACAAATCATATTATTCCTCACTACAGCAAGGTATCAGGACTTAAATGGGTCAATGGGTTGCAGGGAGGAACAGAGTAATGGCCAGTGTCTCTTTCAGTTTTTGGATATATGTTTTCATATATTCATATATGGACAAATAATATGAAAACTGTCAAACCACATGATCTCTCTCTCTCTCTCTCTCATTTTGAAACTACATATTTAGTATGTTAATTAAGGCATTTTTGCATTAAGGCAAAATCTGACCCACAAACTACAGTCTAAATCATTAAATCTACAGTCATTACCATTTCAATGACAAAACAAGCAGTGCTATAGCGTGCATCATATTTTATCCCGGCCCATTTTGACCCAAATATATATTCAAGAGGAGAAAATTGAGCTATGCATTTTAGGGTCAATACAGGGTGATCAGTTTCTTTGGCTAATTAAATAGTAATCAAACTGTTTAATAGATGGCTGCTAAAGCTATAGAATCCATGTGCTATATAAAGTACAGTTGTTACACGTGGCATGTTAAGGAAGGTGGTGTCTTTCGTTGGAGGGCCGGGGGGAGGTGGCAGTCGTCTCTGTGGTGACAGCTGAGGCACATGCAGTATGACACCTTCAGTTGGTGTGAATGGGATGCTTGATTATGAGCCTTGCAGAACTGATTGAGTTGCACACACATACATACACACACAGGAGCCTTTCTCTGCCTCTCTCTTTCTGTCCTTACTCTCTGCCTTTCTCTCTCCCCCGAGTCCTCATTAGCGATCTGAATGCTGAGGTTCTGGAATGTCGCAGTAATTGCCATGTCCACACACTGAAATTTACTGGAACAAGGAATGAAATGTGAGGATGTAAAATACAATTACGGTGCGCGCTCATAATTGATTCATTAATGCAAGCCGAGTCGAGCCATTAACAATACGGAAGGCAAAGAAAAAGAAGGCAGAGTTGGTGGTTCTATTTTAACAAATGGTATATTCTACTTGTCCCTCATATCCACAATAATTTAGGGTTAATTATTTCTGATAAGCTTGCTGAATGAACCTATTTCATTTCCACAAGTTGGAGACAGGCTTTCCACTTGGCTTGTTAAAATACCCACTCAGCTATGCTTGAGTCTCTATTATATGAAATTAATTAGATCGGGTGAATCAGAATTGAAGGTTTGCGGCACTGAATTTCGCTCCCTCATCAACCAGAGCGAAGTGTTCATCCATAAAATCACATTAAAAAACTGTTAGTACAACATAGCTGGGTCATTTCATTTCTCAAATATCTATGAAGTTTTAGGCTTTATAAATAATGTAAATCAAAACCAAGACAGATGGGAGATTTTATGGCCCTACATAATTGGATATAAAAGTGGCTTTTGACAAAAGCTTCTCAAACAGTAAGAGTAAACAATGTAATAACTCAGAATCCACAGAGAGCTTAAGCAACACTGAGTCGTTTGTTTTTCATGTTCTTCGTTTGCATGTACAATATTTTTTTTAATGCTTTTGAACGAAGACTGTTAGACTGCGTTTATTTGATTTTTATATATATATATATATATATATATATATATACACACACACACACACACACACACACACACACACACACACACACACACACACACACATATATATATATATATATATATATATATATATATATATATATATATATATATATATATATATATAAATAAAACAGCAATGCTGTGAAATGTAATTTAAAGTAATATTTAAAAAAAATGTAATTTATTCCTGTGATTGATAGCTGATTTTTCTGCATGATAACTCCAGTCACACGATCCTTCAGAAATCATTGTTATATGCTTTTTTAATGATTTTTATGATCTAATATGCTTTTTAATATGATTTTGCTGCTCAAGAATCACTTCTTATTATTATCAATGTTGAAAACAGCATTTTTTTTAGAAACATATTTATTCAGTATTTTTTTGCCGAATAGAACGTTGAAAAGCAATTACCGGTATTTGAAATAGAAATATTTTGTAACACCATAATTGTATTTACTGTCACTTTTGATCAAGTTAATTTGTCCTTGCTGAATTAAAGTATTAATTTCTTTCGTAAAAAAAAAAAAAAAAAAAAAAAAAAACAAGTACTTGAATAAATAAATACTTCTTCAATAATTTACCAATTTACCAAACCTTTTTTGATTAAAATGCTTAAAACAACTTCTGGGTGTTGGAATTAGAATATTTAAAGGGATGTCCATGTTCTCTAATAGTGTTACAACAAGTTACAACCTACATGTGCCATAAAAGAGCTCTCCTCTCTCTCTGTATATTGAGGCATTAGTGTCAGCTATGTTCACAGATCCAGGCATGTGATTTTCTCCAGGTAAACTGTATTTTTCTCTGATCTCACAGATGGTGCTGTGTTGGTTTCCTTGCTACCGTGTACTCAGTCAAGCCAATAACATCCAGACGCTATTGAAGAGTTTGGGGCCTTTGGGCTAGTTAGATGGTAGACCGCGCCAGCACATGTGGCTTTGTGTTTAGAAGAGTAAAAGGCAGCAGTGTCACTTCTTACTCTGAATTCTGCTCTGAATTTCCCCTCTGGCCACTCTAACAATTGAGGAGTACTACCAGCCGCCTGTGCAAAAACAGCAATTACGGCATTGGGCGTGAGTCCAGAACATAAGCCCTACGGACAGAGTTCGAGAATGGACCCAGCTGTGAAAAAAGAAAACAATCTGGGTTTGTTGCTGAATTCGACACACTGCAAGCTTGGGCATGACCCTTAAATAGAAAGTCTATTCAGACAAAGATTTTTAATTACTGTAGCTTGAATGCTTATGAGTGGACAGTCCCATATCATGCAGAAGGAAGGTGTGCGTAATACTTACCGTCACTGTTGACGCACTGTACTTGTGGGTTCTGGGTTCCCGGTCCACATACTTTGTCATTGTCAGGCACACACTCCTCCAGCTTCACCAGCAGCCATTCATAGCAACTGGGCTCCTCACAGGGGATTGCCTCTGTCAGGTGGGGACAATTTCCTGTTCCACCTGTGGGCTCATTCATGATTTTCCTTTTCCTCAGTTTGAAACCTGTAGAAAAACACAGATGATATTTCACTTTCACATAAATTCAAATAGGCTATAACATGCAAATACTGTTATACTCATTATAAAAAAAACAACAACTATCTGTTAACTGAAATAAAGATTATATATACTGTAAATATTATAGATCTATATAAATAACAGATATTTTCATTTATAAAATGAAATGAAAATTAAACATATTGCCTTGGCAACTAATAAATATAATATAATATAATATAATATAATATAAAATGGAAACCAAAAGGAATCTAAATTTGAATATTAACTAAAATAGTATATAAACAATATTAAATATAATAATATACCATAATTAATGTTATATATATATGTGTGTATGTATGCATGCATGTATGTATGTATACATATATATATATATATATATATATGTCTATCTATATATATATATATATATATATATATATCTATATATATATATATATATATATATATATATATAGACATACATTTTAATCATGCATTAAAGCAGTTTGTGGACAGATACATTTTTCTCCTAAAGTTCACACTGAGCCTGACTAGTGTCTGAAATATTCGACTAGTCGGCGCAATCCCCTGCGTTAGCTCTCTAAACTGTCACAGTGTGTCATTGCATGATCACTGTAATATTACATTAAACATATTGGTCCATTAAGCATGCAAGATGACAGAAATTACTGGAGCAGCTCATCATAATGAATATTATTATTCTCACTCATTATGCTTGCCTTTCACCAAAGGGACCAATGCATTCAGCAATCCATTAATACAGAAGAGGCTTTGACACCAGGGGTATGCCCATTCGAGGGCAGGAAAAGGGCTCCAGAGGAATGAAAATGGGTGGACCTGACTCAAGGTCCCCCTCCTCTCTCTGCTCCCTGGCCTCTGGTTTAATCCACGTTGCTGTCTGGGGCCGATAAGGTAATATAGGAGAGGGGAGCTTTTAGTAGCTAGTTGGAGATGCCAGCGTTGTCCCTTTTTCTGATGACTTCTGTCCTGCGCTCTCCTCCTGGCTTTATTTAATCATAAGGTCAGCGTAGAGCTCATTGTGGGTATATAAGGGGATTGTATCACGTCCTGTCAGTCAGCCCAGAGGTGTCTGATAGCATACGCTGCCTCTTTCTCTTTATCAGACAAAAGCACGATACTGGGTTTCATATGACCCCTGTTAATCAAAAATAGACAAAAGGCACAGCCGCACAAAAATCTCATCAGGATCTCATGGTCATCACGTCTTAGGTGCACACTGATATGTTATTGGGGTGTCAGGTTGAGATGTCACATGCAATTTGTACTGTACTTTATCTCCCATCAAGCTTATTTTTGTAGCTTGTTGAGGCTATAATAAAGATTACTGATATATCACAAAAGATATTAATAACGGTTTATATCTACATTCATCATTTGTAGAAGGTACTGTAAGACAGCACTGGATTTGGTTGTTGCGTGACATCAAACCAGAACTGCACAGCATTATTCAGAATTGAGTTTTGTTGCAAAGAAGAATTTGGTTCAAATTTAATTCTAGAATGTGAACTGAGATGTTCAGAAACATTCAGTGTTATCTAAATTAAAATACTGGAAATATTGTTGTAGATTTGACTTTATTTTATAGGCGAGGTAACAGGTAATAAAAATTATTTTGAATACATACATTTTAAATATTAAAATTTGCAATATTAAATCTACCAAAAATAAAACTAATCAAACTGTTATAATATCATACAATACAGATATAAATCAAAAAATATATTTAATATTTGCTTTATGGTCCCCATTAAAGTAAAGCAAATCATCATACAATGTATATTTGAGTAATATAAATATATTACATTTAAATAATGTCTCTAAACTCTTGTGGCGTTTGGGCAGTTTAACAGAAATTCCTCACACATTCCTCACACATCTCTCAACATTTCCTTGATACAGATTTTATATCCATGACCCTAAAGCCAATTATCACGGAGGTGTTTTGATAATGTACTAAGCACTGATGTTGTAGCACCATGTTGTTCTATTCTGTCCTTGTGCTGGAGATACTGTATGTACAGTCAGGGGCATAGCACCAAATTCTGGGCCCTGTATACTTTCAATGTCAGTGGGCCCCCTACACATGTTCCAGAGTGTCTGGCACAGAGTTCATTCTCTCATTTGGTGTTATCAATATATTTTGAAATGAATAATGACATCAATTGGAGGGCCCAATTAATTCGAATTAGGCTATAAAAAATAAAAAAAATAAAATTGATGGGATTTCAAAGGGCCCTGTCCCTAGACGGGGCCCTGGGTAGTCAGGTCCACTTTTCCCCCCACTACCACGCCCATGTGTACAGTATATAAAAAAAGAAGTCTTCACTCCTTTAGCCACATCTGCCTGAATAATGAGTGCCCACATACTGTACATACACAAGTGCCGAGACCTTTTTATTACAGCTATATGGCATGAAGTATGAAGCGTGGGCGTTTGATAAGAGAGAGTGGAACACCGATTCACAGAGAATCCATCAGTGATATGCATGGTGGAGAATTTCCTCCCATTCAATCCTTTTGAGTCGCTTCATTAGGGAAGAGTCAATATGCATTAGTCATGGCACAGGTCGCTGTCCCAGCCATAATAAATGAGGAAAGCAGCCAGCGTGTCAGCACCTTTGATACACTATACCAACTGTCAGAAGCATTCGGTAAACCGCCATCCTGTGAATCCAGCAGATTCGGTTCCTTCCAGAGACCATCTGAAGCTTGTGCGTCTCTTTGAAGCCGTCTAACCCTAGCTTTTTCTTTTGTCTATTTCCTGACATGTTTTATTTTTCTGTGGGTCCCTTTTGTTTGTTGTTCCCTCTACAATGCTCCTAGTTCATAAACCATTGAGAAAATGAATCTTCTGCCCCTGCAGGCGTTGATAAGTTTATGGCCCGGATGCTGATGGCGCAGATGGAGGTGAGGGGTGGGGAGGGGAGTGAGTTATGCGTTCAAAGGTTTCCGTACACAATTCATGTGATTTACAATGAAAGAGGACGTTTTATTGATCCGCTCTGTTTTAGCGAGACGGGTGACATGACTGCTCCCCAAACACAAACTGTAAAAGATGGAGTGGTCCTGTAGTTCAAGCTTACCTTTCTTTGTGGACTGATCCTGACAGTTTTCAAAGGTGCAGGGCCCCCATGCGCTCCAGGAGGACACCTCACACTCCACAGGACAGGGAATATGGCAGAGCTGGGTGGTGTTAGGAGAAACGCCCAAACACAGGTCACTGTTCACTGGCCGCAAACCTGAGGAGACACAGACACACATTGTTAGAGTCCCTATACAAATAGATGTACCGCAAATGCAAAAAGAATATACAGCTCATTCATACAAGTATATTACACACACAAACAAGTATACACACACACACACACACACACACAAGCAACAAGTTTCACAAGATTTAGTTTTTTAAAGAAGTATCTTACGTTCACAAAGGCAACAATAAGGTAAAAAATATGTAGTATTTTGCCATATTATAATTCATTATTATTAAATTATCCATTTTCTCTATAGAAAACATTCTAATATGGCGATTTAATGCTAAAAAAATAAAAAAAATTATCATCATTATAATTTATTTCAGGGTTCTTATATATATATATATATATATATATATATATATATATATATATATATATATATATATATATATATGTGTATATATATATATAGCCACACATGTACCAAAAAGTACCTAAAAAGATTATGGAAAGCATTTCAATATGTTTGAAAATTCAAACATGAAGAGATTAAATGAAATGATGAACATCATTCTCACAAACAAGTGCTCCTGATTGCACTTGTTTTGTTAGACATCTCCCAAAGCCCCTTTTGTCCTTGTTTTCTTTTTTATCTGTAACCAGCAGTCAGTGCAAGTGTGCTTTCAGCTCCGAGCCGTAGGTGACTTTCTACAAGGTCAGTGCGTGAACAGATCTGCTGCCGATACCCTTTGACGGGTCCCCTCTTCATTCACATGCAAATTGCTTCGTGTCCAAAAGGTGTTCTCTGTGCGCCCTGAGCCTTTACTGAAACCATTCAGTTTTTGTGTTTTGTGTGTGTAAAGATTTTCAGTGTGATCTAAGTGATTGATTGCATAGCCAGAATCATTAATGATTTATATGAGCTTGATCACAACAAAAATGACAAAAAAAAAAAAAAATAATAATAATAATAATATATATATATATATATATATATTTTTTTTTTTTTTTTGTGAAGTGCTCTTCTGGGACAAACATCCGCCAAAACGTTCAATTTAGCATGCGGAATTCACCTCTAAAAGTGGCATGTCAAAAATAACGAAATTAGCTGTCAACATCAAACTGACAAAACTGAGTTGCAAAAAATGCAAATGCAAGTTCCCTTATTCCCACAAACAGTCTTGTCTCCATGCACTCCGCATTTTTTATTAGGACTCAGTTGTGCTGTTGAGGCATTGAGGTGGGCAAAAACCTGTCTGACTTCCTGTCTCAGCCGCTCACGTTTCGCTGCCCTGTTAACCCAGCCTGATTAATGACCCTATCTTTGTAGGTTGACCTTGTTCAGGTGGCACAACACTCGATTGGAGGCCAGATGGTCTGCTGCTTGCCCACCCAGGGTTTCCCCGGCCTAATTATGGCACCAGTATCCCATCAGTCCCTCTGTCCGTCTGACAGCCGCCAACACATTCACCTGCTTGCATCACCATCATCATCATCATCAATAACTCGGGCCTGCCCGCGGGGCTGTGCTGCATGGATGCCCTGTAACAAAGCCACTGTGTTGAATATCTCATAAAGATCCACGACGGGGTGCAACATTGATTATATTCCGGGGAGCGACACGGCCGGGCCGAAACGAATGAACACCGTTGTTGTGTTCTGCTCTCTGTGACTGAGATGTGTTAATGGATAAAGATCGCGGCGGCAGCTGCTTTCCCCTGTTGTCTAAATGTCTGAAGCCACCCATGGGGAGAGGAAATCAAGCGCAGCTTCCCCAGGCCCAAACAGCAGAGCAGGAAGCCGGATGGGAAGCGGCATTGGCGGAGAGGAAGAAAACAAGCTGTTTTTGATATGTAAAATGCATACTTTGTGTTCAGTGCCATTCTGGCATCCATTACAGGGGTTTAGGAATCCATAATCCCAAAATGACTGAAAATGAATTTGAAATTCAAACAAAGCTTTCACGTTCGTGGAAACTATGGATATTTTATGGATTCTTCACTACTGGCAAAACAGAAAAATAACAGTTTGGGGGTGGGGGTGGTAATGTAAATGAGGTAATGAGGTATCTTCGTGTGCATCTACTGTTTCCATTTCCACTTCTTTGCTTTTCAATTAATACAAGTTAACACCACCAGACACAAAAATAAATACATAAATAATGTGAAATACATTCACAAAAGACTATAGTTTCCACACACACACCAACAAAATAATATAAAAATGTTGACAAAGAGTGTCACATCTGTGAAATAAAAGGGTGTGTTTAAGTTTTAGATTTTAATCAATACAATTTAAAGAGTTAGTTCACCAAAAAAAAAAAAAAAAAAAAAAAGAAAAGTCTGTCAACATTTACTCACACACAAGTTGTTACAAACCTGTATGAGCTTCCATTGGCTTCCCTAGATTGGGGAGAAAACTACTGTGGAAGTCAATGGCCACCATCAAATGTTTGGTTACCAACATTCATGAACAAAAAAAGAAAAATCTTCTTGTGAGTAAATGATGACAATATTTTTGTTTTTGGGTGAACTATCCCTTTAAAGGGAAATAGAAGATACAGTGAGCTCATAATTTTGCTAATTACAATCAAATGTGTGAGGGTTAATATAAAAGTAGTTATGTTGCTGCTTTAAAAAAAACTAATGGTAGATAAAGTTGTGGAACGTGTCTTAACTATCAAAGTTTCATATGTACTGGCATCACATGTTGTATTGAAATAGAATGCAGACAAACATAGTTGTCTAATTTCTACAGAGGATTTAGCTATGATCCCTGGAAGTGAATGACCAGATTAAATCTGTTTAAAGCACACAGTGTCTGTCCTTGAGTAAACCACCGCTCCTGATGCTCTCATTGTCTGGCATTAATGTATATAAATACCTGTGAATAATTCCAAAGGCCCAGTGGTAAACCACTTGGAATTGTCCAATCGTGTGGAGCTTGAAATCAAATCCTCTCAAATCTGTCTGAAACTCCCTGAGGGGAAAAGTGCCTGATTGATTCTTCATTGATTAAAAGGAATCCAGGAAAATTAGGAAAATAGTGGGCTGACAATAAAAATAAAATGTAAAAAAAAAATATATATATATAATAATTATGTGATACGCAGATTAATTAATTAAATTAATTGTATTTAATCACATATAACAATGTTTGCTGAGATGGATGATGTTAAAACAAAGGAAACCAAAAGAGAGAGAGAAAAAAAACACTATTCACAAAAGAGCATGAGACAGAGCTGGACAAGGTGTGGAAAAGCTTGAGGTGTGAGTGAGAGTGTGCAGGTGTTCTTTCACTTTTCCTTTTCTTTATCTCACACAGTTCTTCCATCTGTCACTGCGTGACTCGTCAGTGCACCAGGCCTGTCACATCCCCCAGCAGGAAGCTGCCATCAGTGCCATGTGCTTCTCTTAAGGCCACATTACAGATGGGATTCCAGCACTGTCTGGCAGAACTTCCTCACAGACAGGAGGCTGGACACCAAGGTCCTGATCCACCAAGATGCACAACAAAAGAGATACGAATTGGGTGTGCACTTTATGGGTGTATTGTTTTTGTTTTCACCTCACTAAATATTTCCAGTGTTATAGTTTATTCAATTTCTTCAGTGTACACTGCTTTTCAAATTTGGGATCATTTTCTTTTTTTTTTTTTTTACATTTATAGATAATGACAGTAAAGACTATTATTACGAAATAATTTGACGGTGCTCTGAAAAATAAATAAATAATAATAATAAAATAAAATAAAATAATGTATTACGGTTTCCACAAAAACATTAAGTAGCAACTGTTTCACTGTGATTCCAGATATTATAAATTAAATTCACCAGTAAAGACAAAGAAATTGGCCATTATTTATTTACACATTTAAGTCCATGCATTACAGATCTTTACCAATGAAAAATATGAATTTCAACAGCCAAACTATCAACTGTCCTCAAATGCATGAGCTACTTAAGGTGGTGGATTTAGTTCTGGAACTTGATCTGCTCTCAATGAACTTGGTGTTATGTAGAAAATATATAGGTTAGGATTCCTTAAAAATTAATTTTTAGTGTTTCATACAAAAAAAATAATAGCATACTAACAACAAAAATTGACAAAACTGACTACAAGACGCCTATGTTGCTCAGCTGAAAGACATAATCCTCAATAGATACCATCAGCAGATCAGCACAGGCAATAAAAAAAAGTTTAATCATGGCTTTCAATAGCTGTTAAATACACCATTGTGAGTTTTAGCCTATTTGTTTCATTTCAAAAGGCGAGCTGCTTTCTTTGTGCTTTGTCTTCCTGTGTGTAGTGTGACCAAGCCATACTAGGCAATGACTGCTTGAAGACAGCTGTGGACATTTGAATAAGTTCCCTGAGAGGTCGACGGTTCAGCTCTCAGAGCAGATGGCAGGGGAGTTTCTGTGTCAGTCCGACAGTGAGCGCAGGGCCAGCATCAGCCTCGACGCATGGCATGAGGCACTGGCACCTCCCTGTTTCTGTCCTATTACTCCAGAGAGAATTTGTGTTTGGGTGTATGTGCACCTGTGTGTATGTCTGTGACGGCATTAGCATTTAAATTCCACAGTAGCTGCCTCATTAATTTGTACAGCTCTGCCTTCGCTATTCCTTAATTTCCCCCTGGTGATCTAACTTCAGCCTTTAAAAACCAATCCAATTATATGTTGGCTTGAATTGTGTAACCACAATACAAACATCAACTGATCTTTGTCTAACAGCTCACAGTGAACCTGTAAGCCTGAAGTGGGGCAGAGGTGACCAGAACCAAAAACAGGAAGGCGATTTTACCAAATATAACTTAGCATCAAGCATGTCAGTCACACAACCTTTAATCAAATATCACATAAGTAGTCGTGCGATATGTCTATATAACAGCACGGCTGAGATTCAGACAAAATAACCATCACTAACACACAGAGCATTTCTAAATACCAAATGAATATTTAAGATTAGCCACTGGACAAATATAATTTATTATAACCCGTATATAGCAGATCTATACAGGTGGAGCTGGGGAGGTGGAAGGTTTTAGAGGAACTCTGAAAGCACACTGGGAACTGCTCTAGTGAATGCTAACAAGCCATATAAATGTAAAATAGCTTGTGACAAGTAGCTATGAATCAGTTTGTGCAAAGGACCCATCAGCCTGTGCCATCTAGAATTTAATGACAAAACTTATCAATTAGCTAATCAATTCAGTCAAAAATACAAGGCAGCACTCTGATACAGCATTAAAATATATAAAATGATAAAGTTATGAAACTTTGCTCTAAGCCAAAACAGTTTGCTCTGGAACAAATAATAGATTAATACCAAAAACTGCCAGTTAGATTTACCCATAACAAATAATATTCTCATGTTATAGAGACATAAAAAACCAGTGGCAATTATATTATTTTACTATTATATTATATCTCACAAATTCAATGAAACGCTTAAATCACATTGCCATAATCATATGCTGCCGTACTGTTGATGTCAGCACCAACTGGGAACATTTTTGGAAGCTGGGCTCTAATTCAAGTGACTGCGCCATCTTCACAATATGGGTCTTGGCAAGTTTTGAGTTGAGCACATGGATGAACTTGTTTTAATGTTAATGCTAGCATTAAAAAAAAGGAAAAAAAAAACATGCACAACAAATGTAAGATGATGTAGACTGCTGCCCCGTTTCTCACTAGAAAAAGAACAGTTGCCAAATCCTAATGATTATCTATTACATCATCTGGATTTAGTTATATTCACTGAATGGAAAGTGTTTGTGTGCTCGCATACAGTACACTGCGTATAGGACTTGCATCAAGCTTAAATAATTGGTGAGAATATGACAGGAAATGATTGGGGGGAGAGATCAGAATGGGTTCGGGACATATTGTTAAACCAGCAAGTGCATTAACCACAAGCAGAGGGTTAAGAGACTGAAAATTGTAGTTTTGTTACCATCTTTGTTCTTAAGGGAGCTGAGGTTAGATGAGGTTTCGGTGGGGGCTTGAACGCAGTAGACCTCCCTGGTTTGAACCCCGCCTCCGCAGAGCCCTGTCTGGTTGCTCCGGCGACGGTCCTGTTGGCTGAGGAGCACATCCACTCTGCATTCGCTCCACTCTGTGGTTCGCCAATTATACCTGCGGAGACAGAGGAAGGAAGGACATTTAGTGAACAGACGTGTGCTGATGAGTATTTACTGTTCTCTACATTTATCCCCTGAAGGCTAGAGATTTGTTTTTATTACACAAAAATAAAGTACTTTGGTCTGTCCTTTGGAGTTATAAATATAGATGATTTTAAATAGACTAATCAGAAGCCACGTCAGCCAGGATGCGTGCTAAGGTCATCGCTTTATTGAGCATTATTGAGTTTGATGGCTGGGCTGCTGCTTTTTGATTTATGATGTTAGCAAAAGAACACTAGGGGAACAGCATCAAAACTGAGCTGTGGATAGAAATGTTGCAACAACCATAACATTGTGAGTGAATACATTAATATTTTGATACATTTGCAAGGGCGAATAGTGTGAGATTTGTTTTCTTTTTCTGAGTTTGGACCTGCTTTTGGTCATTTTTCCTGTGCACCTATCAAGTACCTTCATTGTGTGTGGGGTTAATTTATTTACTTATTTTTGAAACAGTTGTAACAATATCCAATTCATTTATGGTCTTTTCAGTAAAGGTCTTCGAGCCTTTACTAATGAAATGTTGATACACATAAATTAAACAACTCACCCCCGCCCTCCAACAACTTCTGGCTCAGTGTTAACCGTGTTAGCACTGGCTGAAAAGGACAGCACCTCCTCTTTACCATTGGCCTTTGATCACCATTTCTTTTCAATGTGTGTCTTGCTGATCAAAAGCTGGAGGGCATGCTTGAGGTGGAAGTGTGCTGCATTTGTGTGCAGTGTGTTTAAATGTCCAGTGACCTTCAGTATAACAAATCTGGCTTCCAGCTTTTAGAAGAGCTCAAATAAGAATATTAAAAAGAAAAGAAAGCATCTTTTGAAAACATTTCTTGATCTTGAGCATGCAATCCAAACTAAGGGTGAAATGGTCCCTTGCTTTGCTTCTGTAGTGTAAATGAAGGAAACATGAAAAATGTATTAAAGTTTTTGAATACAGCGGCTTGTATTTTAAAACCAATAGAGAATTCCTGCTGACTTTCCATGATAATGTCTCTCAACTCTCAACCTTTTTCACAGATTCAAAATGAAGTCCATTTGACCCCACAAATGCAGAGCTCCATATTCATGAGCTGTGAGTCAGTGTGTGTTTGAGTGTGCTTCTGACAAGACTGCATTCAATATTTTGTTTTAAGGGCCTCTCTTTCCATTTATGCACTATACTTGAGCTCCACATAATGTGTGAAATGAGAAAGCTTTCTTTTTTTTGGACACTTGAATGAGCTATGCACTGCATTTTAATAGTTAAGTAGCATAATGCACCACCAGCAAAGCAGTTTCCCAATACGTTCACATATATATAAAAAATGTATGAATGAAATGAAACTGATTAAAATAAACCAATTTTACATACATTCACAATATTCTAATTCAGATGTGCTGTGTTTCAATGCACCATACTTTTATGTATTCTAAAGTGAATGTGCTCTATCAGATGGCAACATTTAAAGAGATTAACAATTCAACATTTTGTAAACTTTTAATTCAGATAAAGATATATTAGAGACTTTCACAATATGCTAAACCTGATGTGACGTTTTAATGTACCATGTACACTCACAAATGAAATCTGAGTGCTATATTGGATGGAAACAAAGAGAGCAATGATACAAATTTCTCTCACTAGCCAGATTTCCATCCAAAGCCGCAAATATAACTTATGCGCAAAATTGAAATATTGCATAAAACATTTCCGAATAAGTACCGTTACCTTCCAACTAGTCAAAGAGAACACAATTGTCACTTCATTAAATTAAATTAAATTAAATTAATCTATTTAGCAGACGCTTTTCCAAATTCATGCTATGAATTTTTACATATCATGTGTTCCTGGGGAATCGAACCCCCAACATTGCGCTTGATTAGACAATGCTCTACCAATTGAGCTAAAGGAACACTATATATCACTAAGAAAAGCAGGAGAGGCCATTGAATATAATAATTTTTCATATATATAATAAATAACTTGCACCTCAGAGCGAGCAAACGAAACAAAATAAAAGCAGTCATTGCTTTCAGAGGTGGATGCCTGCTGTTTGGGAATGCATTCATGTAACAGCTCTGGAAGCAAAGATTGGCCTGCTGGTTAGTCAGGTTTTGCCGTCCCACAGCGTAAAGTCACATGATTTTGATGTGCATGGAGGAATTTATTCGGCAAGTGTGTTTCCATCTCCCATTATTAGCATGAACCCTTTTCCGCCCTTAGTCAAAAACCACCTTAAGAGAAAGCGTAAAAATTGTTTTGCGAAGTAAGGGATTTTTATTCTAAACTTGCCTTTTCCATCACTCGTTTTCAATGTGATACTTCAAAATGTGCATAAAAACATGGTAATGGAAAAATAGCTATTGTTTTTGACTGTCACACTTCACTGCGGGAGGAATGAGGATACAAGGAGCACAATGAACAATCTTTTAATTTCTCGAAAGACAAGGGTAATCCAGCATAGGGGTATCGGAAATCACAGGTATGGACGATGTAGACCCGACAGAGGAAAGATGCGAAGATGGGAACTTAAGTACTAGGGATAATTACTCAACATAGGCACAATGAGACAATCAACATGGGACAAGGAACACATGGAGGGAAAACACAACATAATAAGTCCAGGGGCAACACTTACAGCATTCATAAGAAATTATTCCTTTGGATGACTCAAAACACTGGATGACTCAAAATTCTGCATAGAAGTCACTGGGTTGCATTTGAGCTCTTTTTTATTGTAAAAATATATTTTAAATCCTGCCATTCATCTAAATGTTCAAAATAATCAAAGCTGTGTTTTAACTTTGTAGTTTTACTTAGCGCGAATTTATCTGCAATGTTTAATACTGCCACTGTCATTATAAAAAAATAAAAATAAATAAATAATAATAAAAAACACTATTTTGCCTTTAAACAGCATCAATGTACAGTTAGCTACTTTTTGTTACTACTTTGTAGTGTAGCAAAATACTGTTTCAATAGTAGCTTGACCTAATCGAAGCTAGACTACATTACAGTTTCAAAATAGCTTCTTCAACATTGAATTATACTGAACAACATAAGAGTGAGTAAACAATACCGAATGAAATATGCCTTTAAGAGATTTACGGCATGCTTAACAGTAGGTGAATATTAAATTTTAATGGTTACAAGCCACTCTTGGCCACCTGAATCTCATTCTGGGGGATGTCTGGTCATAAACCCCTGCTGTAAAGGATTCTCAGTGACAGCAGTGAAAGTACATGTGGGGTTTGGTGAGAGAGCGCGGCCCGGCACACACTGGGTCAGCATTACAGGAGCACCATTCACCTCCATCAAATAGGGAGGCACATGCTCTGCTCTGGTGAGATCCAGTGTAGCGAGGTGATGAGTGATGGGGAATGGACCGGCCCATCTGTGGGGGAGATCAGATTAGACAGCATGTGGCCTGTCCTCTCAGACGTTCACTATTCATCAGCTCACCTCCTCCAGGGTAGCGCTGTGCCAAACCACCAACCCGCTGCCATCTCTCCATCTTCCCCTACAGGACCTTTATCCCCACCCTCGTTCCCCCCTTCACTCCTCCATCTGGGTTTTAACACATTTATGCTATCCAAAAGCCGTCAACAGATGACGTGCATACAGAGAGAGATGTTATGGAAAACTGTAGGCCTATTATAAAAAAATAAATAAAAAAATTGTGTGTGTGTGTGTGTGTGTGTGTGTTTAAAGTCTCATATTCTCACCAGGGCTGCATTTATTTGATCAAACATACAATAAAAAACAGTAACTTCCATAAATTAAAAAAAAGGAATAATATGGAATATTAAATAAAATATTATAATATATTATAATATATTATAATAAAATTAAATAAAATGTTAAATAAAAAATAAAAAATGTTTTCTATTTTAATTTGTTTTAATATTGTGTGTTGATATTTACAAAATGTAATATTTCAGTGTTTTTGAGGAAACCCTGACTCATTTTTCCCCCTTTGATTCTTTGATTAACAGAAAATTCAAAAGAAAAAATACCTATTTTGAAAATATTAACATGTATATATTTATGAACATAATTTACATTATATATAAATATATTTTATATATAAACATATATGGCATACATCTGTGTGTATTTATATATAATAATAAATATACACAGTACACACACATATATTATGTAAACAAAAACTTTTATCTTGGTTTGATTAATCATGATTAATCTTTTGACAGTTCTACATTTTAATATAAAATATAATATTGAATATCACCCCGAATATCACCCCGAAAATATTTATATTAAATGATAATCTTTTCATCATAATCATGACATTTATATTACATATAATATAAATGTCATGTCCCAAGCACCAATGCAGAATGGATGTTGCACTTACACTATACATGGCGGGATTCCTTCTCCTTGAGGAGAACATGGTTCAGTCTCCTCCAGCTCAGGACACTCGGCTCCTCCACCCACTTGGAACTGCTTCACCTGACGTGTGCGTGTCCGCTGTCCCATACGCCCATTCAGATCATAGCACTCCTTTGAGCACGCAGACCAGTCCGACCACTCAGCTACTTCACAGTCCTTTGGGATGACACACGCTTGATATGTCACAGGAAGAGTCTGCTGGTTACACTGGCTGTAGGGACACAGAACAAAGTCTGTTATGGATGAATTAATACAAGATTTATTATAACTAAGCTGCAGAAAAATCTTGTCTGCACTTCTGTGACATCAACATTGTTATTTCTAAACACCACAAGAAAGGTATGCTATTACTTATAAATTATAGTAAGTAATAGCAATGTTAGAAAAGAAAGAAAAATTATAATCTCAAGCCTGACCAAGCTGTTTTCAACCAATCCCATCCAATTACTGTATATCATTTTGTATATATGCAATAATAAAGATAATCATCTTGATCACTCTGACCTTGCATCTCACCAGTTTTCCTCACCAATGTTCTTTCATTTCTATCTCATGCAGTCACTACTGATTGTGATTCAATTTAGATATGTATCAAAGTATGACTTTCATGAATTTTAATTAAGAGGCATCAAACGACAGCTTGGCTTTGGGGGTTGTTATGATTGAGACTGTGGTCCTCACTAGAGCTCCTACATGACATGTAAGCAAGATCTCATTTGTCTTAATCAGTCAGATGAAGAAATCAGAGGCTCGGTTGGTTCACAGATCACGTCGTTGGTGTCAAAGGCTGTTGAATTAAATCCAGACTGAGGCCATTCCTGTATCTGTGTGTGACTTGACTTTACAAGTTTAAGAGTCTATTACAAGGTTTCCATTTATTAAAGTGCCTCTGCAGCGTGTTTATTCAACGTGGGCCACATTTGTGCCACATAAAAATTTGTTCTACTTTTCAAACATGTTTTATGTATAGATGGCATAGGTTTACATTGTCTTCGACAGAACTTTAAACATAATATGAAAAATCATCTTTAAATATCGAAAATGAAAATTAACATTTTCGATATCAAAGAACGATTAATATATTTTTTATCCAAAGTTGCATTTACTGATTTTCAATCCAGCTTGCTTTCAATTTCTCCAAAAAAGTTTTGAATTTTGTGTATTCATGTTTTATAAATGCTTGTAAAGTATCATTTTCACCACTGTCACTTCCACCTCAGACTGGCATTAAAGGGACAATTCACACAAAAATTAAAATTATCCCATGATTCACTCACCCTGAAGCCATCTTAGATGTGCATGGTTTTCAGACGAATACAATCAGACTTATATAAAAAATTTCCTGTCTCTTCCATGCTTTATAATGGCAGTGAATGGGGTCGAGATTTCGAAGCCCTATAAAGTGCGTCCATTCATTATAAAAATAAAGGGGGTAATAAATATATTTTGAAGTGATGTGTTTGTTTAAAAAAAAAAAATCCATATTTAAAACGTTATACTTCCAGCGGATGATGTAGGACATGGTGTAACATAAGCCTTGGTGAGAATTTGCTAGTCTCGCGAAAACCAAGTTTTGTTCACAGCTCAGGAAAACGTCTCCGGTTACTATCGTAACCTCGGTTCCCTGAGAGGCGGGAACGAGACATTACGTCAGCTAAGACGTATATGGGAACTTCTCCCTTCTCCACTTTTGCTGAAATCTTATTGGCTCACGCCAGCTGGGGACAGCTGGCCAATTGACGCGAAGCATGCAAATACTGACAGGTTCGCGGGCAGTATAAATTGCATGGGCGCGAAAATTACGTCAGAATCACGACTGAACTCTAGCACAGCTGATCAAACAGCGATCACGGCGGCTAACGTAATGTCTCGTTCCCGCCTCTCAGGGAACCGAGGTTACGATAGTAACCGGAGACGTTCCCTCTCGAGGCGGTAACTCAACATTACGTCAGCTAAGACGTATATGGGAACTGTATAAAATCCCGCCGTGAGAGAAGTGAAGATAAGCCCTGAACGGAGTCAATCACCTCCACACATAAGCAGTACAGCTCCAGCCAATGGCCGTGTTGCTAAGAGTGCTCGCACCTAATAGGCGGAACTAGACCAATGAGACATCTGCTCCGACCCTAACGAAATTTGCATATCTTATGCAATTAAACGTGAAGCCTGCACTAAACAGGGCAGACATAGCACATAAGCACTCAAGCATTAGAGTTAAATACAGAGTCGACAGCTTTGCGGTGACAACTGCATAAACCGTAAAACCATAACACAGAGTTAGCAACCATGGTAACTACTGTATAGCTGGTTACAATAATGAATAAACTTAACTCACCGAAAGTACATGTGACGCTACAGAGGGTACATCCAGCTTGTAAAACCTGGCGAATGTGTTCTGGGAAGACCAGCCAGCAGCAAGACATAAATCCTGGATAGACATACCTCTAGCCCAGG
This sequence comes from Carassius gibelio, assembly GCF_023724105.1. Classification (NCBI taxonomy): domain Eukaryota; kingdom Metazoa; phylum Chordata; class Actinopteri; order Cypriniformes; family Cyprinidae; genus Carassius; species Carassius gibelio. Next base: position 20,606,999 of record NC_068414.1, on the reverse strand, counting down.
CCCAGGAGGAAGATATAGCCCTCACAGAATGAGCTTTGATGTTGAGGGGACAATCCTTCCCTTGGCAATTGTAAGCCAATGCGATAGCGTCCACTATCCAGTGAGAAAGTCTCTGTTTTGAAACAGCACGTCCCTTATTACATCCACCAAAGCACACGAACAGCTGGTCCGACTGACGAAAGGCGGCCGAGCGGTCCATATACATCCGCAGAGCCCTAACAGGGCAAACAGCGCTCTGAGCAACAGCATCGTGCGAGGCTGACGGCTCAGCAGATAAGGCGGGCAGTGAAACAACCTGTGCTCTAAAAGGTGTATTGAGAGACTTCGGAACGTAACCTGGTCTCGGCCGGAGAGTGACATTACAGTCGCCAGGTCCGAAACAGATGCAATCGTCGTTCACCGAAAATGCATGTAGGTCTCCAATGCGCTTCGACGAGGCGAGAGCAAGAAGCAAGGCAGTCTTCAGGGAAAGCTCCTTAACCTCAATAGAAGCTAAAGGCTCGAACGGCGGTAGAGCTAGAGCCCTCAAAACTAGAGCTAAATCCCACGGCGGCACGGAGGGTGGCCGTGAAGGACACAATCTCCTCGCTCCCCTGAGAAAACTGATTACCAGGCCATGCTTACCGATCGATTGCCCGTCAATCGGGGAACGAAAAGCGGCAATAGCGGCCACATACACCTTAAGCGTGGACGGCAAACTCCCGCAGTCCATTCTGTGCTGTAGAAAGCGTAAAACATCCGACACGGAACAGGTCCCCGGGTCGATTTGGATGTTCTCACACCATTTTTTGAAAACTCCCCACTTCAGAGCGTAGAGGCGTCTCGTAGATGGAGCGCGAGCCTCCGTAAGCGTACTCAACACCCGTGAGTGCAGGGCGTCCCGCTCGTTTAAGGTCCCCGCAGCGGCCACACATGAAGGTTCCACAGCTCGGGGCTGGGGTGCCATATCGTGCCGTTCGCTTGAGACAGCAGGTCCTTCCTGAGGGGGATTTGCCATGGGGGAGCTATCACTAACTCTCTCAGATCCGCGAACCAGGGCTGATTCGGCCAGTTCGGGGCCACGAGTATAACTGACGCTCTCTCCTCCCTGATTTTGCATAAAACCACAGGCAGAATCTTCACCGGAGGAAACGCGTAAAGCCTGGCCTCCGGCCAACGCGATGTCAGAGCATCTCCCGGTAGAGGGGAGTGAGATAGCGAGAAAAACGTCTGACAGTGCGTGTTCTCGCTTGTGGCGAATAAATCCACTTCCGCCCTGCCGAATCGATCCCAAATCATTCGAACTGATCCTGGGTGAAGCCTCCACTCTCCTTGAGGAATCCCGTTCCTCGAAAGCATGTCTGCTCCGCGGTTCAGGATACCGGGGATGTGCGCCGCTCTTATGGAGAGAAAGTGTAGGTCCGCCCACAACAAGAGACTCGCTGCTCGATTGAATAGAGCTCTGGACCGCACGCCACCCTGGCGATTTATGTACGAGACCACAGACGTGTTGTCGGTTCGAATCAGTACATGTCGCCGCTCCAGCTTCGACCGAAAAGCTTGCAGGGCGAGGAAAACCGCTTCCAATTCTAAGCGGTTTATGTGCCACGTCCTCTGTGACTCCGACCACAGGCCTGAGGCAGGTACGCCCAGGCACACTGCTCCCCAGCCTGAAGTTGACGCGTCCGTCGAGACCACGGTGCGCTGAGTCACTAAACCCAAAGGAACTCCTGCGCTGAACATATCTGTGCTGTTCCACGGTCTCAGAGTGCTGACGCAACTGTGAGTGACCGTAATTCGTTTGTGGCTCGACGACCACGCCCTCGGCGGAACTTGAGCTTTTAGCCAAAGCTGTAGTGGTCGCATATGTAACAGACCCAGATGGCACACTGAAGAAGCCGCCGCCATCAGACCCAGAAGCCTCTGAAAATCCCTCAGTGAAACCGACCTGCCCGGTCTGAAACGGCGCAGAGTCGATGAAATTGTCTCCATGCGCTACCGAGAAAGATGGGCTCGCATCGCCATCGAGTCCAAACATACTCCCAGATATGTTATAGTCCGACTCGGTAAAAGCACGCTCTTCTGCATATTTACATGCAGTCCCAGCGTATCCAAATGGCGGAGCAGCGTTTCCACGTGACTGATTAGCACATCTCTTGAGTGGGCCAAAATCAGCCAGTCGTCCAGATAATTCAAGATGCGCATTCCGCTCGATCTGAGGGGAGAAAGCGCTGCGTCCACACACTTTGAAAACGTGCGGGGAGCCAGGGCCAGGCCAAACGGAAGCACCGAATACTGATAAGCCGTGCCTTCGAAAGCAAACCTGAGGAAGCGTCTGTGGTGCGTCGCTATTTGAATATGAAAGTACGCATCTTTTAGATCCACTGAGGCGAACCAGTCCCCGGGTCGTACCTGCATCAAGATCTGTTTTAGTGTTGTCATCCTGAATGCGCGTTTGTGAAGTGCTCGGTTGATGGGTCTCAGATCCAGAATAGGACGGAGTCCTCCACCCTTCTTTGGCACCACGAAGTAGCGGCTGTAAAAAACGCTTTTCTGCTCGCTTGGAGGGACACGCTCTATCGCTCCTTTCTCGAGCAGACTGAAAACTTCCTGTCTCAGAATTGAAAGGTTGTGGGGCAAAGTCAGTGACGGGACCACGCCGTTGAATCGGGGAGGTCTGCGTTTGAACTGAAGAGAATATCCTTGCTGAATAATTCCCAGTACCCACGGTGAAATGCCTGGGATAGCCTTCCACGCGTCCAGAAAATGACACAGCGGACGCGTTAGCTCTAAGGCTACTGTAGCCACTGAAGGCTTGTTTTGACCGGGGCCCCGCCCCCGCGAGGTTAGAAGCACCGGCTGGGGGGCGGCCCGTGGCGGGCATTGTGTGCTGTTGGCACTCTCGCGCCCTCGAGAGGCCATTATAATCATTGCTTGTGACTCTGCACTGTCCTGAGACGCAGTGTTGGGTGCACTTTGACCTGGGCCCCGCCCCCGCGAGGTTAGAAGCACTGGCTGGGGGGCGGCCCGTGGCGGGCATAGTGTGCTGTTGGCACTCTCGCGCCCTCGAGAGGCCATTATAATCATTGCTTGTGACTCTGCACTGTCCTGAGACAGGGCGAGTGACACAGTGTTGGGTGCGCGAGGAAGAGAAAGCTCTCTTTGTGAAGAGATACATGTTTTTATTGTGGAACTCACACAAACAGCATTTAAACACACATTTAGCTTGTCGCCCAAAGGAACCCGGGGGACACGAAGCTCTTGAACACGGCGCTTGGGGGTGGGGCCACCAGCGCGCTCTCTCTTCCTCTTGAGCGGCCCGTCAGGAGGATGGCTTTGCAGCCGAGGATGATGCGCTGGCTCTCTCGCGGCGCGGGCTCTTCTTCCCACTCCGATGCCTCTTCCCAGGCCCTGACCACTGCTTGTTTCGGCCGAAACGGGCGTTCGGCTCGGGGCGAGGCGTCACGGCGGGCTGTCCAGCCGGTCCTAGGGCCTGACGAGGCGCTGATGAAGAGCGGGACCTCGCGGATGAGGGCTGAAGTGAGCGACGAGGCATCACGTGGCTCATGGCTTTTGCGCGCTTCTGAGTCTCGGAGAAAAATTCCGTGACCGACTCCACGGCATCACCAAAGAGGCCGGAGGGAGTGACCGGAGCATTTAGAAGCGTCCTGCGATCCGCGTCCTTCAGGTCAGCTAGGGTTAACCATAGGTGCCTGTTAAGGACGACCATAAAACCCATGGAACGGCCGATGGCTTGAGCGGAGCGCTTGGTAGCCATCAGCGCGAGATCGGTTGCCGCGCGCAGATCCCTTATGACGTCAGTATCAACCGCGCCGTCATCGATGGACTGAAGAAGCTTCGCCTAGAACACCTGGAGTATAGCCATGGCGTGAAGGGCAGAAGCTGCCTCCCCTGCAGCATCATAGGCTTTGTCCGCCTGGTGAGCTGTAAACCTGCACGGCTTGGAGGGCAGGCTGCGGTCGGAACCCAACGCTGAGGAAGACGGGCACAGGTGCGCGGCAACAGTCTCCTCGACGGGGGGCATGCGCACATACCCGTGGGCCTCCGCCCCGTCTACGTGTGCGAACATGGCTTGCGTGGCAGAGTGGGTGCGCGCCGATTGGGGTGCAGCCCACGACTTCACCACGTGCTCATGTACGTCTGGGAAGAACGGGGTGCTTCTCTTCGATGCGGCCTGGCGGCGGCTCGACTGGAGAAACCACTTGTCCAGCTTGCTCTTTACCGGCTCGTCAGGTGCGTTCCAGGAGAGGTCCAGCTCCGTGACGGCCTTGCCTAGGATCCTGATGAGCTCCTCCTGGAGGTCTGCAGGGCCCTCGTGGTCGGAGCGGTCTGACTGAGTCGCCCAATCCTTCTCAGATGCAGAGAGCGACATGGAGTCGTCTGCCTCGCTAGCTCCGAAGGAGACGAAGTCTGCGACGGCCCGGGGGGGGCGGAAGCTATCGTCTGGGAAACTAACAGCGCCGATCTCGTCTTGGGGCGGGGGAGAGCCCACCAGCGGCTCGCTGGCGGCAGTGGGTCTCATCCCTGCTGTTGCCCGAGCCACTTCCCTCCTGGCTCTGAGGGCGCGCACTGGCAGCTCGGCACAGTGGGCGCACGTGTCATCCGAGAAAGCTGCCTCTGCGTGGGCGAGGCCCAGGCAGGAGACGCAGAACAGATGAGGGTCCTGCGGGTCGAGGGGACCCGCACAAATCTGGCAAGTAGCTGCCATCGGATGCGGAGAGGAACGGTAGTAATCCTCTGATGCAACTTCCACGATGGTAGATAAAAGACTTCAAGCGTGAAGATAACTGCATAGAGTGAAGAAAGAGATTCAGACGTAATTTTCGCGCCCATGCAATTTATACTGCCCGCGAACCTGTCAGTATTTGCATGCTTCGCGTCAATTGGCCAGCTGTCCCCAGCTGGCGTGAGCCAATAAGATTTCAGCAAAAGTGGAGAAGGGAGAAGTTCCCATATACGTCTTAGCTGACGTAATGTTGAGTTACCGCCTCGAGAGGGAACCAGTCTCCTCTTGGCTTATATGGAAATCTTCCAACATTTTCCTTTACAAATCCTCATTTTATACTTCTAATTTGTGAGTGTGTTTGTTTGCTCTCTCCTCTTGGCATCGGCATTCACTGTGTGGAGTATTTTATGATGGATGGATGCACTTTCTTGGGCTTCAAAATCTCGACTCCCATTCACTGCCATTATAAAACTTGGAAGAGCCAGAACATTTCTAGTGTAACTCCAATTGTAATCTTCTGAAAGAATGAAGTCATAAACACATAGGATGGCTTGAGGATGAGTAAATCATGGGATAATTTCCATTTTTGGGTGAACTATCCCTTTAAAGCCAATACATATTTTAAGATGATTGGAAAAGACACTGTGCTCAAAAAGAAGCATTTTCCCAAAGCATAATCAAGTAACTATGAACTTGGTTTGACTGACACTGTAATGCGAGGTCTGATTTTGAGGCTGTCTTGTTTCTGACCATGCCATTCCATACATTTGATCCAGGGCAGGGTGCTGCATTAACACGGCCATCAGAATCAGCTAAGCCTCTTTAGGGATTTCAGCCATCTGTGAAGTCAATGAGTAGCTCTAATGTACTGATCTGCCTGGGACAGTGCACATCTCTCTCCATCTTCCTCTGCTAATCCCATATAACAACACATACAGGCAGATATGACATCCCCATTCTGACTCTAGAAGGGGAACCTACAGTGAACATGACTTCCAAAAGCCTCTTCACAAAAACACATTCAAAGTGGGTGTTGGTGGGTCTGTTGCTTGCTGAAATTCACTCTGAAAGTTGCTCATAGAGATATTGCCATTTCACTTGACAATACCTCTTCAACTAAAGCAGATTAAAAGTTCCACCATTTGAGACCGAATGAGGACATGCATTGGAGATATGCAGCCTTAACATGCTTTTCGAATCAAATGCGTTAATGAAACGTCAATAAAGGACACTCTTAATAACAGGCTGTGCAAACACACAAACGTAATGAAAACCACTTGGGGTAAAAAGGCCATGTTATCGGTTGCATAAAACTACTTACTGATATAGCTGAAAATTGATAGGAAAATGATGAGGGACATTTCTGAAGGAAGATGACCATTAAATCTTTGGGTTAGAATGATGCAATTACATTCTGGGCAGGCAGTTACTAATAGGTGATGGAATGATGGGAAGGCAGTGGGCTTGGGTCATAATATTGATATGAGAGCATGGCTTCATAGATTAGATTTCTCTCTCTAGTCAGTCTATTACTGACAGACTCTCAGAAACGTCCTCCAGGGAAACTCCACTGCAAGAACTGTTTAAAATGTCAGTTATAATATTCGACAAACCCTAAAAGAGAGGGAAATTACAACAGAGGGACCAGATTTAATGATCATTGCAGTTCGGATTGTTAACATGCAGTGCAGTCTACAAAGAACAAGCACAAATAGATAAAAACTAATAACACAGAAAACATGCCTCAAGTTAATATTAATAGCCCTCAAGATCTATAAGCTATTAACTTTGCTAAAGTTGCAATGTGAAGAGTAAAATATCAACACACAACTTGAAAACATGAGTTAGATATTAAGTGTAGATGTGAGGTGGCATCTTGGCTCAACGATCTCAGTTCTTTGCTCAGTGTTGACATCTTTCTGTAAGGGTTGGGTACAAATATTGATTTTGTGATTATTTACCACATTCATTTAAACTAACTCGCAGTAGGGTGGACAGCGCTGTTTATTTTAATAATTTACTTTTTAATAGATATACACTACTGTTCAAAAGTTTGGGGTCAGTGAGATTTTTATTGTTATTTTGGAGAGAAATTAATACTTTTGTTTAGCAAAAATACATTAAATTCTACCATTAATTTATAATGTTAATTCTAATTCTAATTCAAATAAATGTTGTTTAAAAAATCAGCATATTAGAATATAGAATATATATATATACATTAGCATATTAGAATGATTTCTGAAGTATTGTGACTCTGAAGACTGGCGTAATGGCTGCTGAAATTTCAGGCTTTGCCATCACAAGAATAAATTATACATTAAACTAGAATTGTTTTCAAATAGTTTTCACTGTTTTTTTTTTGTTGTTTTTTTTTTGTTTTTTTTTTATCAAATAAATGCAGCCTGTGTGATAAAGAGACTTGTTTTAAAAACAATAACAAATCTTAATTACCTCAAACTTTTAAATGGTACTTAACATACATTTTTTTTTAATGAAGATTTCTGTTATTTATTAAATAAATAAAAAAAGTCCTTGCGTATATTACAAAATTAGCTGACTACTGAATTAAATGGAAAAGTAGTGAGAGCTGGAGAATTGGAATCACAGAATTAACAAACACAAGCAAATCACAGAAAGATGCCTCTGAAAGAATAACAATTTCATAACCAAATCATGCATGAAAGGTAAAGAAAAAGAGGCTGACCTGAGCACCGCTGTGCTTCCACTCCGGTGAACACACGTCACCTCCCGGGTCTGGTAGCCCACCTGCAGGTCCCAGAACTTCAACCCCTGGCGGTTTTGACGATTCCTCGTCCTCTTCTTCTTGATGAGCTCTCTGGTCTCAGGGTCCCTCATCCTTCCCTTCACCCTGACCCTATCCTTCACACGTTCTCCTTTGTTTTCCTTCACCTCCTTTTTCTCTTTGTTCTTGCGACGCTTGCCCTGGCGTTCCAGTCTGGCCTGCCGATCTCGCTTTGCTTTCCGTTCAGGTTTGGGCTCTCTGGCTTCTCGGGTCTGTCGTATAGGTGAAGCCATGCAGGGGCCCCAAGATCCCACCCTCAGACTGTGCAGGCTCTCCTCACCCTCACAGGGGCCCGGCTGGCAGGTGCGGAACTCTGTGAGGTTGGGGCAAGCTGAACCGCCAAAAAGGGGCGGGGCTAGAACCCATCGCAAGCGGTTCTGCAGACCCATCCCACAACTCTTCGAGCAGGATGTCCATGGGGAGAATTCGGACACTACGCAGTCACGTGGGCATGGGATAAGGCAGGCCTGCTCCAACCGTGGCTTGGGCTCAAAGTACTCGCAGATGGCATCTTCTGCGGGAACGCCATCCGATTTGTGCACGCAGCCCACTTCCCGCGTCTGGATGCCCTCTTCGCCCCGTGTGCACACCGCTGGCCTTGGCACGCCCACATTGCGCATAGACACTGGCACGCACTGGTTCCAGGCCCCTAGCTGCCAGTCGTACAACTCTTTGTGCCAATCGCACACCCGGAAGCAGCTCTGTTGGTTGCTGGGTCGCTCCGACTGCTGGCAGTTGGTGTGTAAAGTGGTCCAGCCCTCGGAATGGGCACACCATACCGCTCGGCTTTGACTTCCTCCCGGACCACACTCGCTGCCCATGCACCTACCCCATGGTCCTAAATGAGAGACGGAGACAAAGGAGACAACTTTACAATTCAGTAAAAGCCTCATTTGTGCTCATGCTCAATATCCAGATTGCATCCGGTTTCATTTCCTGTGCAGGTTATAATTAATGTCTGCAGCCAACATGCACTTAAGACTTTAAACAGAGTTAAAAACAGGACGTAAGCAGACACGAAGAGTCAAATGCCCATTGTTTCAATCAATATTCCTGTATTCCCAGGGACTCCATAATTCAAAACACTCTGCCAGTGAAGACAAGCTGATTTTACTGATGGATTTCACAGCGTGCCAGAGACATCTTTGTGGAGAGGGTCACAGAGTACAGGGAGAAGGAAGAAAGAAGCCTTCATGTTGTTTCAAAAATTGGTGCTTCCCGCACGTTTGCTGGTTTTGACATGACAAAAAGGCAAAAGCTCATGAATATTAAATTAAGCTGAAATTCTATTTAATGATGTTTCATTTTTTTAATGATAAAATACTTAAATAATTTAACATAAAAGACAAGAATTAATGTGAAGTTTTGACCAGGATATGTGTTCTCTTAAATGAGTATCAACAAAAATCAAAACAAATTTGATCAAAACTTGAATAAAGTATCTTTAGGAGTGCAAGAGTTTGGGGCAGTAACCTTAAACTCTATGGGCCCTATTTTAACGATCTGAAACGCAAGTGTCAAAGCGCGAAGCGCAAGTAACTTTGTGGGCGGGTCTCGGCGCTGTTGCTATTTTCCCGGCGGGATAAATGGCTCTTGCGCCCGGCGCAAATCTAAAGTGGGTTGGTCTGAAGTAGCTTCATTATTCATAGGTGTGGTTTGGGCGTAACGTGAAATAAACCAATCAGAGCGTCATCCAACATTCCCTTTAAAAGCAGGTGCGCAAGTTCCATTATGGATTGCTATTATTATGGCGTATTTACCAGGCGCACGCCAGGAGCGGTTCATAGCCGAGGAGACTGATGTTCTTGTAAGAGCAGTGAAAGACAGAGAAGTTGTGTATGGGGATGGGAGAAACCCACCCAAAATAGCGTCGGTTAAACAGGCGTGGGAGGAAATAGCCACAATTGTTTCATCGATTTTTTTCCTGGTTCTTGACGGACAAACATATTTGTCAGATGTCCTTACATAGCCTATATGTCTTGCCACTATTGGGCAAACAGGTCTGATCCTTAATTACTACAATTAGCCTGAATAATTTGTAAGCTAGATTTATGCCTATTTTTTCACATCTTCGTGGCACACCACAATGATTTCCGTCATCTCATGTGTTAATATTTTTTTTTAGTGTAACAGTTTATGATTTGCAAAAATAACTGTTGCATTTGTGTAGATTACATGAGCAAAGTGTATGCGCGTTGTGCACGCTTTACATTATGGTCAAGCATGCGCCCTTAAAATAGCATAATGAACAACGCGCAACGCGCCACTGACTTTAGACTAGGTTTTTTCTGGTCAGTGGCGCAATTGTTTAGTGGAACAGCAAAATAGCACCAGGGATTGTTTGCGCTGGAACACGCCTCCTTTTTTGCGCTGAACCGCCCAGGGAGCGCAAGTTCATTCACTAGTTTAGCGACGTACTTCTGTGGAGGGAAAAGCGCGCTTTGCGCGGGTGCAAAATAGGAATGGCACATGCGTCGGTGTACAAAGTCAATTGCGCTGGGTGCAAGATAGGGCCCTATACCTTGAAGGTACAATAGTAGTACCTAGAGTAGTTATACAGTTACAAATTACAAAAAGTGTCACAAAAATGATCCATTTTCAGAACAGCCAAAAATAATTACAATTCTATTTTCAATAGAACCTAGAGTTCCACACAGTTACTTGAGGGACCAATTCAAGCGCTCAAGTGCATATGAAATTCATACATATTTAATTTGATAACTTACTACATAAAATCTGACTACTTCCAACATTTGTCACTGTGAGTCCCTGAGACATTGTTGGACAGAGGATAGATTCATGAAGCAGCCGCTCACTATTAATGAGATAGTTCATCTAAAAATTAACATTCTGTCATCGTTTACTCACCCTCAAGTAGTTCCAAACCTGTATGTTTTACATTAGTCCATAGAACCTAAAATAATACATTTCTGAAACATGTTTTAACTGTTTTGTCCATAAAATGAAAGTCAGTGGGGTTCAGAGTCGTTTTAGACAAAAGAGTAAGAAAAAAGAAAGTCAAAAAGAATTTGAATTAGGGGTGGGAATCTATGGCTATCTCACGATTCGATTACGATTCAGAAGCCCACGATTCGATTTGATTAGGATTAACAATGCATCACAATGTTGTCATACATCCTGTACATCTATAAGGGGTGGGAATCTTCAGGCACTTCATGATACGATTCTGGGAGTCACGATCCAATTCCAAAATTATTCTTGATCTATTTTTTCCCCCAAAATAATTCTTCTGCTGTGCAAATTGATATTTACAACTTTACATCTTAAACAAAATTGCAGGTATATACTTTTTGTTTATAGTTGGAATCTCTGTATGTCAGTACTGGCTTATTAAAAACAGGAGTGTGAATCTTCACTGGTTTCACAATTCAATGCAATTCAAATACGATTATCATTAATGATAATCTCAAATTCAAGATGAGTCACATTATCAGTTTTCAATATTACTGCATGGCAACATTTCATATAAATTTTATATCAAATTTATTTAGTTAAAAATTTACTTTTTTTTTTTTTTTTTTTTTTTAACAATTACTTATTTAAAATAAGTATTGTTTAAGTGTCCGGAAGTGTTAAGTCAAATTAAGTCACCCCTAATTTGAATGAGATGAAGGTGAGTAAATAAAATGACAGAATTTTCACTTCTGGGCGCTCTATCCATGTTTTGTTTCAAAAGGATGGGTTATTTTAAGCTAAAGTAACACCCTTAAACCCCCCATTTCCTCTGCATCTTCCAATTTTTCAGTCTCTACAGAGCACTAGAGATGAAGCACACGGTCTAAAGCAGTAAATCAAAGCGAGCTGACAGATGAATGGAAATTCTGTTTGACTATTTACTGAGGTCATGAAGGAAAGCAGCATTTTATACCAAGTGATGAAGTGTTATATTGCATTTCTATTCTCATATTTCTCATTCTCATCATATTCCATAACCATCACCTGAGGTCATATCATTTGATTGCAAAGCACGGCAGAGATCTACTTGAATCTTCTCTCTTTGACTATAGTGGTTCAATGTATGCTCTGGTACCTGTTTTATAAAGTGCCTGGGCCAAGGGGTGATTTATTTCATAGAAATGAAGGCCGTTTGAAAACCCACTAGATAAGGACGAGACAGGCCGATGGAAATGTCAACGGAAGAAGCAGTGGGTTAAATTAGCCTACAGCTGCAACCACAAGGACCAGGTCAATACAGATCGATACTGACCACAAGAAACTGCTTTGGATACCACAGATGGAGCCACCACAAACCGAATGACCTCAAACACCAGAAAAATGATATTCATTTGCTCCATGCACTCACATGTAGTATTTTTACCAATGCAACATTCTGATTTAATAAAAAACTAGTGGCAAGGGATTTCTGACTTATTCCACAAGCAGTTTGTCACATGGTTAGCCACTGTAAACTCCAGTTTTCTGGGGAAATCAAGAGCAATTTGATTTTGAGGGCAAAAGGAAGATTACAATTCCACAGAAGTGAACATGTCTCAATTAAACACTCAAAACATAACCTTGTGGGTTAAGTACAAGTTAAACTCAATCAATAACATTTGTGGCACTGTTAAATATCCCCAAAATTAATTTCCACTCCTTTTCTTAAAAAAAACAAAAATAAAAAAACATAAATCTGAGTTACAGTAAAGCACTTACAATGCAAAGGAGCCAGTTCAAAAGAGTAAATATTCATTGTTTCACTTCTAATATGAGTGCCTCATTGTAGCCCAGATTTAAAAAATTTGAAGCAAGAAATTACTTTAAATTATTTATCTTCTTCTTTTACATAAAGACATAAAGACTGTTGCATTGAATCTGGAATATTCTTTAACTTGAGCTCTAGCTCACAAACAACTGCACGTGTTTGTAGAGGGAGCATAATAGAGCTCCCCAAAGAGAGCCAGCAAGACCTTCTTCAGCTGCAGGTGCTCAGGATAATTTATGAACATGTCACAGGGCGATGTGGTCATCTACAGGCCAGGGGACACCAGTGAGATGCCTGGGTGGCACATCACAGGAGCACGATAGAGTCATGCCCACAAATTTTTGAAAGAACGGAAGATGGCAAATTCATTTCCAACCGCAAAAGTTAGCATGGATGTGGTATATTAAATGAAAAGAGATGGAAAAGGCAGGAATGTGGGAATGAGTAAGGGACAAGAAGACAGATAAAAGGAGGAGGAGAGAGGTTTATGGTACATAAGACTTCTTTGTTTGTAGGCTGTTGCTCCAGCTGTTAGATCTACAGCCGCAGGGCATCAGTAAAAGAGCTCATCAATTTCCCTGTCTGCTCATCCCCCACCACTCACTGATTTTGATTATCTCCTATCACACAATCATGGCCCAAATATACACACATATGACACAAGAACTGCCCGTTAAAAGATGTAAACATGGTTTTCACTTTAATGTAACTCAGTTTCTGAAAATTCATTAAGCAATTTAGATAGTTGTGAGCTAGAAAGATGTTGTTTTGAATATTAATTGCTGCAGATAATTACAGCCATGCTGATATCCAGACCAAGAGAGCTATTGAGGGCAAGACATTGCTATTTCACAATTCAAAAAAAATTAGGAAACTTAGAATTAAGAAAGAAATTGCAATTCACTTCATCTTTTCTTTTTTCTGTCAATGAAGATAGGTCCAAATTAAACCAATGAAAGCACAATTAATTGACTCTTATAAATTCCGTATTTTGAATGACTAGGTTTCATGAGTGGTTCAATGACTTACTCATTAAGACGTTTTGTTCTTGAATTAAACTGTTTTTGACCTAATCAAGTGAGTCAGTAATTCACTCAGAAAGAAATGGTTCATTCTTGTATGAATCTGTGTTTGATTGAATCAGTTGAGTCAATGATTCAATGACTCGCTCATAAAGAAATGTTTTGTTCCTGAATTAATCAGTTTGAGACAAATCAGTTGAATGAATGACTCACTAATGAAAAACTGTTGACATGATTGGTGTACTGAGCTATATATATATATATATATATATATATATATATATATATATATATCAACCAGTTATTATCAAAAAGTGGAACAGTTTTGGAATGACTGTATTTCAATCGCAAAACAGTTATGGAACTCTTGATATAATAAATCCAAGGAAGCTTTTTCAAAGCAATTACATTTAGCTCAAATATTCTCCCATGAGTACATGAAATCCATTATACATTTAATTTAGTTTTTCATTTTTAATCAAACACAAATTCTCAAAGGCCTTCATTAGTTTAGTGAAGAGAAGCAAGTGATTGTTGAAGGTTATGAGACTTGTTTTCACATTTATGATTAGTCAGCTTTAACTGTCTGAGATGAGAAGACTGAGATGAATAGGAGAAAGTGAGATGGAGGGAGGGTGACTGCTTGTATTTAAAATAATTTATCTTTTGCATCCTCTCCCCATCCCCAGTTTGGTATTTCCTTTGGAGCCAGGTGGGCCATTTACCAGGGAAATGTAAAACAGCATGAAATGTTGCTCCATACCAGCTTGGCTGGATACAGAGGCTTTAGAAAATGGGAGCATGCTGAGCAGATGCTCTGCATTCTTGCACTCCAGACACTCACATGATGAAGAACTAGGTGAAGTCCGGGAAAAGGTCACACATTTAAACCACAGACTATTGTTTAGATAAACGCAGGATTAAAAAGTTCAAATGTTATTCCATTAAATTGCATGACATTTGCTATCAAAATAAATAAATAATAAAAAAAAAAAAATTCTCTGCATTCTCTTTTATCAGACTCTGTTTCATTCAGTGGGGAGAATAGCTGTCGAATGAGGACAGTCAGTTTTATCTACTACCCACGGAGAAATATTGAAGTTGTGCTGATAACTAATAATATCATAACCAGCTCATACTCTCACCTACACATTTAATATCAAGACATCTGCTACACCAGAGACAACCATATAGGAGTCATAAAATCTTTTATCCCTTTTTCTTATTCATATCGAATCTCTTTTTGATCACAGTAGACACACTGAGCCTTTTCTGAAGCTTGCTGCTGAGTCTATTGGCCACAAATCCCTTTACACAGACTTCTGGATTTGCTTCTGTTCCATTTCTTGGTTGAATGATAGCTGGTTACAGAACATTTTTTATGTTCTAAAGTGACTCAAGGTTAGATACAAGAGTGTCACTGATTTTGGCTAACAATGTGATGCTAAAGTAAGTAGAAGAAGTAGAAGAAGAGTAATATACTCAAACTCATATTGTTCTTCTTTAAGTATATTCAGCATGTGACCATGGACCACAAAACTTCTTAAATATGTCTTAAGATTTATATATAATCTGAAAGCTGAATAAATAAGCTTTTGATTGATTTATTGTTTGTTAGGATCAGACAATATTAGTCGAGATACAACTATTTGGAAATCTGGAAGCTGAGGGTGCAAAAAAAAAAAAAAAAAAAAAGAATTAAATGAAAATCACCTTTCAAGTTGTCCAAATAAAGTTCTTAGCAATGACTATATTACTAATCAAAAATTTAGTTTTTGATATTCTTACAGTAGAAATTAAAAAAAAAAAAAAATCTCCATGGGACATGATTTTACCCATACAATGTTTTTTTTTTTTTTTGCCTATTTTTCAGCAAGAGTATAGAGCTGTAAAACATGTGGTAACTAACTTTATTAAAACATATATATAGCATCTATAGTGACTACATTAAGTTAACTCAAGAAAAAATCCAAATCATTAGTGTATGAGGCACATATCTCATCTGTGATTTTTCTGTCCTACAGGGACGTTCAAAGACTCCTCGATCTTCAGCTGTTGAAATCAAAATGCTCAGGTTTTGATTAATCATGAAATGCCATGTAACCACTGCAACCCTGCTGCTTTCTCTGTCTGCTTTTAGCTTTTGACCTATTACAAACAATATGCTTTAAATCCAACCCCAAAAAGCTTAAATATGAAAAACATTTACTTCATGAAAAGGAATATTAATTTCAATAAATGATGCAAGCTCTTGTGTATTTGTGTACATGTAGCTGTCCTGTTCAAGGACGTTCCTGTCAAAATGAGTAACTGTTCACAGTTCAAAATGCACTGAGCTCAGTCTAGCTCTCCCACACTTTGGAGAGGGAAAAGGGTTCAGGTAAAAAGCTGAACTATTGATAAAATTAAATCTTGAATTTAAGCTAGTGTCATTCATGGAAAATAAGAGAGAAAAGGTGAGATGTATGGATGATGATGTCTATACAAAAACCATTATTCTGAGACTATTCAGTTTAAAGTAAGAGAAGCGATACTAGGAATCTAAAATGACTCATGTTTCTTTCATAAAAGTTCACTGAGTGGTAGGTGCTTTGCTATTAGTAAGAGACATTACACGCTTCATTTAGGATGTTGTGAAAATTGCATAGAGCCTGTGAAAGCCCATGAATGCATGCCAAACTGTTGTGAATATGCTCTTTTCAGCATCATCAACTGCATGGTGGGGAAGGGGTGAAAATAACTTTGAAGCATCTTATTATCGTTTTTAAGGCCATTGCTCTTTGTAATTTGGCTTTAGATGATGTCAAATTTTGATTCTAACACACATAATAATGTGTGCCAAATCCATCGATCCATTAATGGTGGTTGACAAAAGATGTAACAACACATAAACTCATGACTTGCTTCCCGTGAAACACAAAAGGAGAATTTTTGATGAATGATAATGCTGCTCTTTTTCATGCAATTATAACAAATGGAAAACTATGCTTTCAAGCTTCAAACATGACAAACTCAGCATTGCAGTAAATCATGTTTCAGCTTATTCAGGATTGAAATGACATAAGTAATAGATGTATGAGTGAATTGTCACTTTCAACCAGACTTTGAGCTGTGCTGTTGTTTCTTTGAACCCCAGTGAACTACATCCACATGTACACACACACATACAGTACACTCTTAACTCACCAAAACATATTTTTGCTCCGTTCTAAGGGTCAGTAATAACAGGCCAACTCGAAAAAGTTGAATCATCATTATTAAATGGGTTTTGAGCTTCACAATATCAAGAACATGTACTCCCATAAATCATTGGAATCAGCTAGAAAAAAAATAACAATAGCTGAATTTTGTGCGTGTCTGAAGGGTTGCATGAGTGAATCTGAGCAGTATATTTGGCCACTGCAATATATTCTAACTTCATTCAGAGAGCAAGAGGCATGATGGGATTCCTACCCCCTGCTGAATGCCATCTAACACAGACGGACACACATTTATCACTCACCACTGAGCATGTGTGTGTATGCAAGTGTATGTAAGTGGCAAGGAAAGATTGTGTCTACATAACCTCACACAGAGAGGAGGCACGGCCACCTGCTTGAGCTGTCAGGGAATGGCTACCTTTCACATCATGACAGGTTACATGAAGAACAGAGGTGCATAAAATAAAGTTCCGTAGTCTGAAGTTCAATCATGTTTGTGTGCTATGACTAATAGTAAAGAGGAAGATATTCAATAACAGAAATCTGTCATGCAACATTAAAGCAACATTAAATGCAACATTTTTTTTTTTTTTTTTACAATAAACTGACAATTTGAAAGCAATCACATTACTGCTTTCTGATTTAACTTATGACTTGAACTGAAGGGGTGTTTCACATATATGGTGTACAACTATATTATAAAACTTTATCAAATTAAAGGGGGGGTGAAATGCTATTTCATGCATACTGAGTTTTTTACACTGTTAAAGAGTTGGATTCCCATGCTAAACATGGACAAAGTTTCAAAAATTAAGTTGTACGTTTGAAGGAGTATTTTTGTTCCAAAAAAACCTCTTCCGGTTTGTCACAAGTTTCGGAAAGTTTTTTTCGAGTATGGCTCTGTGTGACGTTAGATGGAGCGGAATTTCCTTATATGGGTCCTAAGTGCGCGCTCTTCTGCCGGAAGAGTGCGCGCTCCCATACAGCAGAGCACTGAGAGGCTGAGCACAGCCTGATCAGAGCGAGAGCCTCGCGAAAAGTCACAAAAGAAGTGTGTTTTTGGTTGCCAGGGCAAGACAACCCTGCACAGATTACCAAAAGAGAAACAGCATTAAGGGACCAGTGGATGGAGTTTATTTTTACAGAGCATCAACGGAGTTGTGCAAGTGTTTTTGTTTGTTCCCTGCATTTCGGATTGCACATTGTTTATTTCTTAAGGATAATGCAGTCCCAACGAAAAAGGGTCACGATCGTGTGTTGGAACCGCAGGCGGTGAGTAAAACTGCTTCAAATATCTCTGTGTTGTTAACTTAGCTATCAGCGTGTAAGCACATCAAGTAAACAACATGCGATGTTGTCATCAAACTGCACTTTCCACATGTACAGCTTAAAAAAAAAAAAAAAAAAAGACGACATAAAGTGGAACTTAGTAATTTTCCAAAACCGCTAAGCAAATATATACAGTTTCAGTACATACCACATAGCATACCGCCTTTGCTGATGCTGCTCTTGTTAAATTTCAGCCTCTGGATCTGTGTCACATCTTCCAGACGCTCTCAACACAAAAGCCTACTGGCGCTCGTGATTCTTTAGCTCCGCCCACACGTCACGCCTCTAGGCGCTCGTGTTTTTCCGGGAAAAATCGGTACAGACTATCTTTCTCTTATAAATATAATAAAAATAAAGACTTTTTGGAGTTATGAAGGATGCAGTACTACTCTATAGGTACTCAAGATTAACAGGATATTGAGTGAAAACGAGCATTTCACCCCCCCTTTAAATACAAAATATTAAAGCGTGGCATGTGCACAAGCGTCATGTAAATGACATATGTTTACATATTTTCTTCCAAACTAATTTCACTTCACTGTACAATTAGGTCCCAATTTTTTGTGAATGTATGAAGTCAGTTCACACAGGATCATTAACATCTGACAACACAAAAGTGTTCAAATACTTGTTTTTTCTTCTGAACAGTGTATCTGTATTGGTTTTTCATTATATAATAGAAAAAAAAAAAAAAAAAACGGTCTTGCTATGTTTTGCTATGAAAGGAGGTCTGTGCCCGTCAGCTGTAGGGAACTTGCCACATCCTCCCTTTGTTCCTGACAGAACAGTAGCATTCTGTACTGTGAACTCACAACAGAGAAGCACCTAAAGCCGGACGGGTGTGACGACATGCCTGGTCAGAGCTTCAGCTGCCCACACACAAAAATACAGCATGGTACAAAGGATTCTTTTTGGCTTTTCTATCCAAACACACCCACAGTCAAACTCAAAGCAGCAAAACATCATTGTATCCATCAGTTTGTTTTTGTGGTCGTTTTCTGTATAGCATATAGATAGCCTTAACAAGATAGAGGAAGCAAATGTTTAGAGGCCATTGGCTAACTGATTCATTTTTATGTAATTTAAAGAAATAAATATCAACATTTAGAAAAGCTGATGCCTAAAAACTATTTAAAAGCCTGTTTATTCATTAGTTCAGATAGAAAAAAACTAGGTCACAATGAGAAACTTTCATATAAAAATGAATCATCACAATAAGAGAAACTTTCAGATTTAAAAAAATGGCTTAACATCTCACAGTAATAAGAAAGTTTTATATAATAATGGCTTACCGTTTCACAATAATAAGCTTTTGCATACAGTAAACTTCTTAAAATATTATAATAAACTTTCAGATAATGACTTAACATCTCATGATAACGAGAAACTTTAATAAAACAATGACTTTAACACCTCAGGATATTGAGAAACTTTCTGATGCTAATAAACTCTTTTAATGATAAACTTAAAATAATGCAATACTATAATGACATTCTAATGTTTCTCATCATTAGACAAAGTCATAATTATTAGATTTTTTTGGGGTAACACTTTAAAATATGTTATTAATTAACATTAGTTAACTATGTTTGTTAACATGAACTAAAATTTAACAAAACTTCTACAGCATTTATTAATTTAAGTTAATGTTAATTTCAGCTTTTTACTAATGCATTATTAAAATCATAAGTTGTTTTTGTTAACATTGGTTAATGCACAGTGAACTAATATTAACAAACAATGAATTCTTTTTGAAACAAATTATTTTTATTAACTAATATTAAAATAACTTAATAAAAAAGGGGGGAAGTAGTGGCTTAATGGTTGGAGATTTGGACTTATAATACAAAGGTTATGAGTTCGAGTCTTGGGCCGGCAGGAACTGTAGGTGAGGGGAGTGAATGTACTGAGGTGCCCTTGAGCAAGACACAGAACCCCCGACTGCTCGCCGGGCACCGCGGCATAAATGGCTGCCCACTGCTCTGGGTGTGTGTTCACAGGGCTGTGTTCAAAATGATTAAATTATATAGGCTACAACAAGGTTTAATCTGGCCGCAAAGAAACAAAACCGTGGTTGAAGAGGTTATCCCCGAAACATTGCGCAATACGGAAATATTTGTTAAGTGTGTTACTTATCTTTGTCAACCTGGCAACCCTGTGCACACGCTCTCTTTCCACTATAAACACACTTGTTTTCTGAAAACACCTGTTAGCTTGCAGTTTAGCGATCACCACTTCAATATTCTATTCTCAGAACATTTGTAATTCATCAAGTGTTTATTTACATGAGAGAGTGAGAGTAAGAAAGATGGGGGGGGGGGGCGAGGCTGTGCACATATGAATTACCTCCGTTTTGTCACATTTCTCTATTAAAAGTGAAGCTGTGGCTTTCATTCTTTTAGGAACAATGATGTTACCAGCTCCCTGTTGAGAAAGATAATGTAGCTCTAGAGCGATTAAGCTATTTATAGTTTATAAAAAAATATGCGGGGCAGTGCCAAAATGTTTTTTCCTGGATGTCTGATTGCACGCAAAGCGTGATCTGTGTGAGTGACTGAGCGTGTGTAAGACACAGAAGACAGCGCATTAGTTTAGAACTCTTCTTATTTTATTTTTAAAAAGTAGAGAGTGCATTCATTTGTGCAATGATAACGTACCATCAATGTTAAGATGATTTTTTAATATATATTAATATGAGTACATTAGAATATATACATTTATTAGAATGAGTAAATTATTATTTATGGGCTTAAAAACAAAATGCAAACAATCAGAATGTTGTACCTGGTACAACAGGGCCCAATGTAAACATTAAACTGGCCCTAAAGTATGCAGTGTTTCATGAACACCTGTTTTACTAAATTCAGTGCAGTCCTGTATCGTGATATGTATCGTATCGTTTTCCGGTTTATGACAGGGTTTTTTTTCATGCATAATCGGGTGTACAATGCTGGTTGATATTCCAAGACGTGCTTGCGGCTAAGGTGCTGGAGCAAATTGCTCGTGTTGCCGCCTTTGGCGACAATTTTAGCCCGACAGCACTTGCATAAAATGGATGTTTGGTCGATGTCGGATTTTTGGAAACCAAAAAACCTCTAAACAGCAGACCCGGCTCCTCTTTTTGGCTGTAATGCCTGTTTCACACTTAATCTGCCTGCAGTGATTTGCAGTCCGCAGCATTATTATTTTTTTATTTTTTTTTTATTTTTTTTTCAGCATTGTAAGTCTTTTATCACAGAACAGTAACAATCTTTCATATAGACATTAGTTTAAACTCAATAAATATAAACAACGCATTATTCATGCATTTTACTCCTAGGTTTGTATAATAAGCTGCTCAAGCAAGCGGCAAAACATTTAAACACAATAATTAGCCTACTTTTCTTATTGAAATATTTAAAATTAAAACACCACAGACAGAAACAGTCTCGTGCATTTTGCATTTAAATTTTTATCACAAGCAATCCCACGGGTCTTAATGAACTTTGTTTTTCTGCTTCCATAAAAGGGAACATATATATATTGTTTTCCTTGTTTATCTAAAAGTGCTCTTTTTCTTGTTTTAAACCTAGCCAAAAACCCATGTGACTGCGTTTCCATGTCAATCCATGTTCATTTTTCCCGTGAACAATGCACTTTCACTTTAATTCAGCGCCTGCATTATATACACCGGTATGGCGGTATATTCAAAATTAACATCGTAACGAAAATATTGTATCATATCGTGACTTTGCTGGTGATGCACAGCCCTAGTGTTCACTGTCTGTGTGTGTTCACTGCTGTGTGTGTGCACACTGGATGGGATAAACGCTGAGCATGAATTCCGAGTATGGGTCACCATACTTGGCTGTGTGTCACGTAACTTTCACTTTCATAAATATTGTAATAAATTGAATGTTCATTGCTTGTTCATATTAGTTAATACATTCATGCTAACAAATGAATTGTAAAGTGTTACCCATTGTACAACATAAGTCAGAACTATGAGTCATTAAGTCATAATTTAAACAAATTATCTCAATGCAATAAATAAGATTCAACATTTAGCATCGGTGCATTGGCATAAAAGTTAATGATGCATCAATTTTAAAAAGTGTGCATGGGCTACAAGTTGGCATTTGTATCACGGTGCATCATTCCTAACATGTTTGCATAGTAAAAAACAAATTTATATATGTATAATTTTTAGTAGATATGCTATACATTCATTATTTAGAAAGCGACCAATATTTTATATGTAGATTGATTTCTCCTCTCTACACTGTGTCTCTAGAGTGTTTTCTCATCACCAATGTTGCTACGTGATTATGATGTACAGTATCACAACACTATGGAGACTAAAGCATTAGAAGTCAGAAGAGTTAATTTATGATTTGCTGTCTATCTGAAGCAAAGAAATAAAAGCAATCAAACTGTGCCATACTGAATTGCACAGCATCATATATATATATATATATATATATATATATATATATATATATATATATATATATATATATATATTTATATATATATTTTAGGGGTGTAACGGTTCACAAAATTCACGGTTCGGTTCGATACGATACACTGATGTCATGGTTCGGTTCGGTTCGGTACGTTTTAGATACAGCAAAATGTAAAAATTTAAAAACATCTCAACTTTTCAGAATGCCGCAAGCGCACCGCTGGTCATGTGACAAGAACTAACCAATCAGCTTCATCCTTTCCCGTAACAACGTTGAAAGCTCAGCCAAGATGAAGGAACAGCTGATCATAGTTGTATATGGATTGCAATTTTGAAATAAATTTAGTAGCAGAGCTACTGCAAGCGATTTTTAGAGCTGCAAATCCATTTATCCTTTGCTGAAATTTCCGCGTCTTCATGGAGAGAGCAGCACGTCATTGTTGCTTAGCAAAGGCAGACGCCCTTTTAGGCACGATATGTGAATGGCTCCTAAGGCGCTCGCTCACTCAGCACGTGCTGAAGGCTCGTTGCAAAATGTCTAATGCATTTAACAGACCAGAAATAGAAGATCCTCCAATAACCAAGAGGTCTGGTATTTGGGTGCACTTTGGATTCCCTGTAAGCCATGGTGATGATAGAATGAATGGTAAATAGTAAGGTCTCATATCCGCGACTATAATGTAAATGTAACGTAAATTAAACCTTTTGCCCTGTTTGAGTCAGTTGGAAATGTCTGTCTAAATGCTGCAGGGATAGTTGTGTGTATGTTTCTTCTTTTTTCGTCTTTTCCCAGATACTGACACACTAAGGTGATGTCGGGTTAAATGAGTTGATATGTTTCAAGTATTCCCACTGGTGTTTTTTTTTTTTTTAATTCCTGCTGGTGTACCCTATTGTCATGTAGCAGATGCGACAGTTGTTTTTTTATCCACCACTCCCTTGCTATCACGATTATAGCTTACACGGAATCCAAAGTGCACTCAAACACCAGACCTGTTGGTTATTGGAGGATATTCTATTTCTGGTCTGTTAAACGCACTGGCCACCACGAACCGGAGGACTGTGCATGAACTGCTCGCTCACTCAGCGCGTACTGAGTGAGTGAGCGCCTGACTGAGTAGCCTAACATAAACATAAAAGTTGGTGTTTTTTTTTTCTTCGGGGTTGTCAGGGGCATTGCCTGTTACGTCGTTTGGGTTATTGGGCTACCTTGTTGAACGCATATCATTGTATTTCACTTTTTATTTTCAAATATAATTAATCAGTTCAACAAACCGTTCGGTACATAATGCGTACCCCGTACCGAACCGAAAGCCTCGAACGGTTCAATACGAATACGCGTATCGTTACACC
Organism: Carassius gibelio; assembly: GCF_023724105.1. Lineage (NCBI taxonomy): Eukaryota > Metazoa > Chordata > Actinopteri > Cypriniformes > Cyprinidae > Carassius > Carassius gibelio. The sequence goes on along the minus strand of NC_068414.1, from coordinate 20,583,396 downwards.
CCTAATATATATATATATATATATATATATATATATATATATATATATTTTTTTTTTTTTTTTAATGCATCGTATTGCATTGAATCACATTTTGTTGAATCAAATTGAAATTAGATCACACTGCAGTGTAATAATGGTGAATCGTATCACATCAATAGCTGCTTCTTATGTATCTTTAACCCATTTAAGCCCACCGGCAACTATAGATGCTGCAGTTTATAGTTGTAATTTTCCTTTTGTAAGTATTTTTCTAGATGTTATCCATGTTTTATTTTTTCAGTGGCATGCAAGCAAACAAAGTCCTCAAAATTAATTAAAAAAATTTAACTGTCAGTAATAAAAAGCAAACGACAAGTACAAAAGAAAAGATACAAATGAAACAAACTATGATTTAATGTTTTTATTTTTTATTTTATTTTTATGCAAGTCTCAAGCAGTGTGATTATTTCATTTATTCACTATACTATTTATTATTGATGTCTCATTTCAGTTTTAGTTTGGCTCTAGTTCTGTATTTATTGCAGTTTATATGAAAAGGTTCATGTAGTGTAGTACAGCCTACAACAGAAATGAATAATCAAACGTAAAATAGAACATAGCCGTTTTTACTTTAAGAGCTGTATGGATCCAAATTACTGTTATAAACGTATTTTCATTCACAGCATTTTGACACATTTTGGCATGCACCTAGAGCTAAAAGGTGACTTCACATGTCCGTGTTCTTTTCCGTTGTAGGTCATTTTACGTAAGTCATAACCATCAGAATTAAAACAAAAAAAATCTTGAAATATTTTAGTTTGTGTGCAATTAATCTAGAATATAAGAAAGTTAGCTTTTTTAAATTAAATTAAAAAAATAAATAACTTTTCCATTTTCCATTTTTTTTAGATACACCTGTATATCCCAATATATACAATCATACTTATGTTTTGTTTTTGTTTTTCCTCGAAGACATCCTTCTTTGTTCTTTGTTGAAAATCTTCGCTCACTCTCCATTTAAAGTAAAGTCCCAAGTCACACAGTGTTCATTGTAAACAGCTGCTGTTATCTAATTCTAACAGAAGAATAATCAAATTTTGGAAGGGTAATTAAGAAGAGACTTGCAGCACAATGAACAAGAGGCAGTAGGGCTCTGGAGGAGACAACGCTTTAACTGATCTACAGAAGCAAGTTTTGAAGTCATATGTTGGATGCCTTGAAGATGTTCTGAGTTGATCTTGCACAGTGTGTACAATTATCTGTTAAAAATCTACAGAACTTTACACAGAATTGGAAAAATAATACTAAAATCAGAAATTTTATTCCACCTTGCAGCATTCAAAGATCCTTTTGAGATACAATAGGCTTCAAAGATCTGTTGTCAATCAGCAAAACAGCAAATTCAATTATTTTGTGGGCAGCAGACATAGATATACATCAGGAGACAACAGGAACAAAAAGCAAGAGATGGAGAAACCGCAAAAATAAAGACAAACAGACATGAAGAGTGAAAGAAAAGGAAGTGTGAAGGAAATCTTTCAGGATGCATGCCCTTCAGATTAATGACATTAGTAAGAGTACGGGCAGGGGGTGGAGGGGTTTACATGATTGGATTTGGCTCCAATAAAGACGAGAGAGGTGCAAAGAGAGAGAGAGGGGAAAGAGCAATGTAGACCGCAGGGGTCACGTCTGCCAGCATGTGGCCATGTGGAGGGGGGAGAGTCAGCAGGTTTATGGGCACCACAATGCTACTTTGATTAACATCATGTTCACGTCACATCTACATACACTGTAATCCATGATCTAAAATAAACCCTCTTTTTCATCTTCACCCCTCTGCTTCAGTCTGAAAAAGGGGGACAAAAGGGTAAAATTGAGTCAAATCAACCTAACTGTGTAATTAAATAATCAATTTAATTTCCCTCTAAGACAACATTTCCGGGCCTTGTTCTCTTTGGCTGTGGCAAACTCATTAGTCCTCAGTTTATTGCTAGGATTGCGAATTGGACTTGACAAATGCTAATACTGCAAAAGCAATTTCACAGTAGGGCTATGCGATTTGGACAAAAAAAAAACCTATTGCAATTCTTTGATCAATTTTGATTTTAACGATTTTGACACACATAGACAAGCTTTACAGTCATAAATGCATTCAGTGTGAATTTGAAACATATTTACAAAAGAAAACCAATAAGAGCTCTATCAGAAAGTTGCAACATGTCTCTAGAACAAACATAATTTAAAATAATAACAAGTACAAAAAAATTAAGGTGTGACAAAATGTCTAGACATAATATATTATATATATAGCTATATTATATATATAGCTATATATATATATATATATATATATATATATATATATATATATATATATATATATATATACATTTATATATAGCCATGCATTGGCATTGCTCCCGAGGTACGACGTTATTTTAATGACAAATATTGTAGCATGAAAGCACATTAATATAATGCGCGAGCATGAATCTCTACACTTGCATGCAGATTTCTCAAAGAACCAGATGTGCGCGTACTTAAAACGTGTCTCTCCTCTAGCTCAAACTATGTCCTTTGCACTCACAAATCTCTCTATGCTCACGCGCTAGATAATAATAATTTCCGCACCTTTCTATTTTCTAACCTTTTCTGTTCACATCTTTCACATCTTTTACCATGTGCAGTTTGAACACTCTGATCCATTAACATGAGCACAGAAAAAATACGTACCACAGATGGAGTGTGTGAACCTGGCGTTATGTATGCCTGTCCTGTTCTCACGCTCCATTTAGGCGCGCTGCACTCTGATTGGTTCTGATACCAGACACCAGGTTCAAACACAGTTCTACAGAGGCCTTAGAGCCTATACAAGGTGTCTGAGTTTAAGATCACACCGCTGGGGATCAGAACATACTTGCCTGCTAAATTCAGCTTAATGCACAGAATAAAAGTGCAAAAATGTGCCTCTGCACCATGAGGTAAAAAGTCTCAATAACCTTGGTTGAAAGAATGGATGCTATGAGCTGTGTCCCCTCAGGGGCAACACCCACTGTTTTCTACAACTCTGGGCGGGGGTGAATTATTGTACCCCGCTCCTGTGAGAGTAGATCTCTCCTGACTGGAATCTCTCATGGAGAGCTGTCGAGGAGTATGATCAGATCTGAGAACCATACTCAGCTAGGCAAGAATGGGGCCACTAACAACAGCCGAATCCCATACCAACGTACTCTCGCTAGAACTCCCTGCAACAGAGCAATCGTGGGGAAAGCATAGAGACGAAGCCTCTGCCAAGTCTGCACCATAGTGTCCAGTCCCAGGGGAGCTGGATGAACTAGAAAGAACCAGAGGGGACATTGCGATGTCACCTAAGTTATAAAGAGGTCCACCTGAGCCTGGCCAAACATTTTCCATATCTGCTTCGCCACCTCGTGTGCAGGACCCATTATGATACATTTGGGAGTAGTTTCCATGCTGCTAAATAATCGACTAAGGGAATCAGTCTCTCGAGAGTAATATATTCTAAATAAACTACAAACATAAACATATATACATTTATTTTGTCCTTACATTCTTTCTTGTAACTCTTCCTTCTCAGTCACACAGCTGACTGAGAGGCTTATTATGCAGCTCAATATGCAGGCCTTTGTCTTCTCAGGTGTAAATCACAATGATATTCATGATAGTTGACACCTACTTGCATATGCCCTTTCGAAACAAAAAGTGTCTTAGAAAATATAAAATCAATCAATTGTTTTCTGAGAGTGAATAAACAAGATGATTTTCACATCATTTTGAAGCAAAAAAATCTAGGCTACAAGCTCCAGGTTTGACAGTCTTGTGAACAAATGTTCTGTATGTGTTTTATGACCTTATTTCATTGACTTCTAAATTTTCGCTTTTCACTAACCATGTATAAACATTGTTTTCTCAAAAACATAATCATGTACATACATGCAATTTACATATTGTAACCCAATTTTTTTCAGTATTTAGCCATGTATATATTTAGAAGCAACTGAAAAAAGCACAAAAGTCAGGGCATGTCAAAACTTCTCCAGGCCCCCAAAACCCCCTAGACCTCAGAGGGTTAAAGTCATTCAGGTTTATAACGACAGGAGGGTGAGTAAATTAAGATACAATTTTACTTTTAACTATCCTGAGGTTATAAGGTATTTAAAAAGTTAAATCAATGTCTATTTATTTTAAAATTCTGTAGACCTAGAAAACAAACCAATGACCTGGTTGTTGCAAGTGCTATTCTCTATCTATTGCGCTATTATGTGTGTTGCTCCATTTGGAACTTCAATGTGTTTATTTTTGGGAAATACATACATTTGGATGTATAGTGACAAATTACAGCTACAATTACTTTAATAGGCTGCTGATTTCTATTGTTCATTATGGAGACAATGTTGATGGCAGTTATGACATTGACAGTCACGGTGATGGTAGCGGTAATCATAATGACTTTTGCCTTGAAGATGATGTTGATGACAATTTTAGAAAAGCAGCTGTATTCTGTGATGATTAATAAATCAGACAAATCTCAAGATAGACTGCATTTCTAGAGATGTGTTTGTTAAGATAGTAAGATTCTGTTTTCTTGCGGTCAAGTCAATTTTACTTTTTTATGCTGAAAACTGTATGGCAATAAAAATGTCAAAAACTAAATTTTTAGTAACCTGCACAAAGTACATTCATCGTCAGAATAAACTATTTTCTCAAAGTAGAAGAAATATTACAATCAAATAAAACAATGGCAATGAACTCTGATATGTACAGGGCTGTAGATAACAATAGTGAGATCAGCTCAAAATGACAGAAGAACAAGGAAAGGGAGAACTGGAAAGAGTGGAGAGACAAGTCTGCCAGTGGATTACAGTCGGAACATATTGGAGAGGATTTAGTGAAATTAAAGAAGCAGAATGGATAAATAGAGTACTAAAAAAAAAAACACATGTTGGAACTCAATTTACACATACATGCAGACATATCTGAGAAAATCTGGAATTTTAATTGTGTTTAAACCTCAAGATTAATAATACAATAATAAAAACATATTGTTAAAAAAAAATATAAAACAAAGAAAAGTAGTGACTATAAATTGTGACAATGACTGAAAAAAGTTTCACTTCAAAGTATATTAGATTTATAGATTAAAGTGCCCTTAGTATGGGTAATTAAAGGTTCATGTTTTGGTTTTGGGAGTCCCCAACAACAGGTTGACATGCTTTCAAGGTCAACCTTACTTGTTCAATGACTCCCAAATGAACTGCTCAACGATACATTTTTACAAACCCCTCCTTTGTGTGATGCTTATCTGTGGTGATTGGTCCGATTGGACTCATTTCCATTTCAACATGCCTGAAATACCTGATAAAGCAGTGTTTGTGAGCGCAGTGCTGTTTTGTCTACAGAGTTACTGGGGAAACCAGTAGTTTTACCCACAGATACATTACATATCTGTTTTTACCAATCCAAAAGCGGCATTTTCATTCAGACCTATGCTAAAAGATAAAAAAGTGGGCAGGAAATATGCTAATGTTTCATGTCAGCATGAAACGCCTTGTGATTCATTTTAATAATGACTTGTTTCAATTATTCAGAGATGACACTTTCTTTTGAGAGATAATTATTTTATACATGGTGCACTTTCAGATTTAAAACTTTGCAGGATGTTTTCATTCACTTAGAGCCGTGTTACACAGTGCATGAAAGGTCATTTTCAATCATCCATAATAGGACCACTTTAACCTCTGCAAAGTAATTCTGTCATTGCTGACTTTAATGCAGTACCAATCATCTTGCTTCAACAAGTTCAACATGTCAAAGCCAAATCCACAAAAGGGGATTTAATTAATTGCCTTTACTTGTAATAGAAAGAAAGAGATAAAAGGAAAACAAATACCTGAGCATGTATGAGGTGATCTCATAAGATGTTCTCTCTTTGGACACTCTAAGCTGTTAATGCCTCCAAACAGACCCACTAATAACACAGTGAAGAGAATGTCTTTATAATCTGGCAGACAATGACTTACAACCTCAAATCAATTATGTGTCTATTTTTAGCTGTACTGAGTCATGGAGACCATTAGTGGGAGTGGGAGTCACACTCCAGCAAAACGTAAAGATGGCATAAAATGGAAACTCGCTCTATGTTCTATTTTCTAAATGCATGTCATTGATCTTATTGTGAACGATTTATACGTGCATGTTTTTTTTTACCTCAAAATTTTAATCAGAATGATGAGACGTATCTCATTTAGCCCACATCTTTCTTACAATCCACTGCAAGCTTGCTTTCAGATCTGCCTTCATCAACAACGGGACAGCAGAACCAATAAACAGAACAAATCCCCATTCTGTTTATTTTTTTCTTAATAAAACGTTTCACTCAGATGTACTGTATGTCACAATATGTAAAAAACAACAACAAAAAAAAAAAACAAAGAACCATTTCATTACTACTTTGATATTAAACATTTAAGTCAATGCAATATCTATCAGTATTGATTGTTGTAAAGATGGTATCAATTTAGTTTTAAAATAGAATCTATATAAAGTATGTATTTAAAAAGATCTGATTTAAGCCAGAGTATAAACAAGCAAACATCTACTTTCCATTATTCTTTCTAATATTAGTACAGCGTGCATGTTTGTTTATGTGCGCATTTAAAACTTTATGAGTCATGAAAGCTTAGCAAAGATTACAGTGCATGTGCACTAGACAGGAATCAAATACAAGAGGATTGAAGTGGATTGCAATGTTCTAGGGGGCTTACCATGAAAGAGGAGCCTGTATAGCTGCATTTGACTAAAACTTTAAGACAACAGGTTGATTGGAGTGATACATGTCAGTTTTTCATCCATAAAGATGGGCAAGATTTGGATTAGGGAGGATAAAGCTATTGTTCACTGTGACATGTGACTGAAGATAGATCAGTTTGCACGGCTGGTGCATGAGCTCCATCTGTGTGTTTGGTATGAAGTGATTAGAAAGACCTTTGATGGCCTGATTCATTTCCTGTAGGTCTGCATGTCACAGTTAAGTAAGGGTTGGCTTACGCTTCTTCTCTCTTGTTAATGTTATACCAGACATAGCAGTCCATTCTAGATTAAACCAGCCTACATTTTCCTCATCCACATTAGAGATTTGATGTGCAGCACATAGTAATTGTATTTAATTGGAAACAGGGCCATGGGGCAGCAGTCATGGAATTGACCGTTATGGTTATTATACTGTTCTTAGTTCTTTCTAAATTGATAAGATTAGCCATCCTAATCAACCTAACTGGTAAATGATCCCATAATGCAGGAAGAGGTTTTCTTATGATTGCAAAATAAAGCAATAAGCCAAGAAAAGCTGTACATTAGAATTATTACAAAAGGGTTAAGAAGGTTTAATGCATTGTATTTTACAATGGTGGAATATTTTAATAGTTGAATAGTGAAAGTCTAGTAGTTTAGCATGCTATCTTTTGATCAGCTGCTAGGAAGTTTGACCAGCATTTGCTAAATTTAACCACAGATGCTGTATTTTGTCTCCTCATAGTTGTATTTTGTTCTGGCAAGCGGCTGGCCTTATAACCCTCTTCATGTTTTCACCCCAGTGTTTAGAAATGTAGCATATATTAATAAATTCTGTAAATGCTTGTTCAAAGATGTTCTTTATTAGTTGTTCCTATACTTTATAGTTGTCACCTTTTCAGATCACACCCAAACATCACACAAGAGCTAGAACAGCTTCTAAAGAACAAAAACAAAAACATTAGGGGCTGACCTTAATCACAGGTGAAGTAATCACATTAGGAAGAGACATGGAGCACAGAAGCACGGATAAGACCCTTACTCCCATTACCTTTGCCACATTTACCCATGTGTTAAGTGCTCAGCCGTGTTCACCTCAGTCAAACACAATTACGATCCAAGAGATGATGGTGCAGAATCCTATCTAAAGTTATAAATATAATAAATCAATTGATATGACCTTTATTTAGCTTCATTCACCTTGTGTTGAGCCAGCCATAGGGATATTTATTAGGCATTATGATTCGAAATAGAACTAACTTGCTTTTTGTGTGGACTCAAGTATGCTTGATTTCAAATTTTGGTTTAATTTTGATCAAGCTCAGGTTTGAACCAGCAAACCATACTTCCACATGAAAAGATGATCTGGGATAGAGTTTATTGATTCAGTTGAAGTGAAATCCTGTATTGAAATGTACAGGTGCTGTGTGTAATGAATGAATATAATATACAAGTTTCACTTTTTGAATGGAATTAGTGAAATAAATCAACTTTTTGATGATTTTCTAATTATATGACCAGCACCTGTAAGTAACATTACAAATTTGTCAAAAAGATGGTTGAAATGTGTTCAAAATGTTTGAAAGCTTATCTAAACATTAATGAGTCCTGTAAATTGTTTACAATTTATAATCAATGGGTTATTCATTTACTTTAGTTGATCAGACTTAGTGGCTGCGGCAATTTTCAGTATAGAAATTGTAATAAAAAAATAAAAAAATATTGGTACACAAAGAGATTAGTTATTATATATGAGTGTGTGTGTGTGTGTGTGTGTGTGTATTTCTACTGCTATACAGTACTTTATATGAATTGCACTGCAGTTCAACATTCTTTAAGTGTTGTAAGTAAAATGCTTTTTCAACATTTCTCAAATTTGGATTTCAAAATTTTCCTAAAATGTGCATTGGTTTGAACATTTTCTATGAGGGGCCAGAGAATGTACAGTAAGTGTGTGAGAGCGCCAGAATGAATTATGGCTTGTATGGCCCCTCATAATATTCTGTAGATCACACCTTCTCGCATGCCATGACTGGTCGATTATGTACAATGCCTCAAACATGTATTCAAACTCAAACTTCTTTTCAGTTTTTACTTTCAGAAAGTATGAAACCAATAGAAAATAAAGCCAAAGGGTGAGTTTAGCTTGAAGAGGTTCTGCGCAGATCGATCGGTGTGCGACAACAAAGTACTGTGAGAATGATTAAACAGCATGCAGAGGTTCTGCTCTATAACTCTCGTTGTACTTTGATGTCAAAAACCGATTAGTCAGTGCAGTGCCGTTTTAAGCTGAACACACCTGTAAACTAGACAATTTAGAAATCCGGGAAAAAGCGGTCGTATGGTCACCCTAAAACTGGTGTTCCACTGAATAATACACATGAAAACAGTCCACATGTTGTTGTTTTTTTTGTTTTTGTTTTTTTACAATATTAGACAAAATGAGTCAAAAGGACATGGAGGCGGGGAAAAAACATCCTTGATTAGTGTCTCTTGTCTTTATAGCATGCTTTCAATCATCCACTAATGACCGCACAGCTAATCAAGATTCTTCCCTCCCTCTCCTTCCCTTGTACTCATGCCCCTAAGGTTTTAGAGCATTTGCCGTGTAGGACAGGGACACACTCAATAACAACTCTCCTATATGCAAATGCATGCTAACCTACTATGGCTTCTGTGAGACAACACACGGGCAAATCCACAAACTCCCAAATGCCCTGCAGCAATGTGGTGCTCAATATCAGGGCCAGTGTGTCAGCAAGGCAGTGTGTAGAAAAAGCACACTCAACATTACAGAAATCAGTCATGCCAGCCCCGTACTAAAAACGTGAACACCTTACCTGTTTAGCAGCCTCCAGGTATGTTTTTCTAAAGGGCATTCACCACGTTACCATGTCCTTTTCAAAAAACCATGAAAAGGGTTAAAGGCCATATTGTGTGCCAGCCATTTAGCAGAACAAAATGCACCACAAAGGGGGCATATGTCATTGTGTGTACTTAAATGACAAATCATGAGGTTTGCCCAAGCTATGCAGAAATTATATTGTCGGTAGATAGACAGATCTGGTAACAATTTCTGAGCATGATCGTGATATTACGCATCAGTGATGACGTTCTCCCTGTCAAATTTGTACACACGGAGGGCACCTTGAACACTATAGACATGAAATGAGATGGCATCAATTTACAAAGGTTGGGAAGAGTCCTGCGCTCCCTCAGTAATCAGCTCATGTTCCAATCAATAGGTGAGAGTCCGCCTACTGAATAATTCAACACAAATACTTTTTCAAACGAAGTGAGCAAAGAAGCCCTGGAAATTACATAAACCTCAGTACTACTATAACAGAGGACATTTAATTTAAGGGTCAAACCATTAGATGAAATTTCATTAGATGAGCTCAAATCTATTTGTAAACTTATTTAGCTAATTTTCGTCTCATTCTCTTTGTTTTTTTAGTATGTATTAGTATGTGGGAACTTTTCTTTAATAGAACCTAAAATATGATGCTTCTCAGAATGTCTAAGCTGCTCTTTTCTAATCCATTGAAAGTGAATGAGGACCAGGGACGGTCAAGCTCCAAAAAAGCAGCATGAAAAAAATCATAAAAGTAGTCGCGTTCCCTATATAAAAACCACAATAATGTGTGCACTATATATTTAAAATCTTCTAAAGTCATATGACAGACATGTGCATTGAACAGACCAAAATGTAAGTTGTTATTGGCTGAAAATCTTGCTTGACAGTTGTGGTCACCATTTAAAAAAGAGCTTGGACAATGTTATAAATATCTCCTTAGTTTTCTGCATAAGAGAGTAAGTCATATGGGTTTTTAAAAACAAAATTGAGTAAATGATAACAGCTTATATAGAGTACTGTTCACAAGTTTGGGTTAGGGTTAGCAATAAACAAGATTAGATGGATTATAAACAAATGCAAAAATAGAAATGTCTTATTCCGTGGCATATGGCCTGGTATGGTGCCTGATAGGGTGGCCGTATGGTTGAACAGCGCTCTGAGATGGTGCCATTTCTTCACACCTCAGATGGGGCGAAGCAGCCACTTCTCTCTGGCAAACCCACAGGGCATCATTTACACCACCGGATGTGGGACGTGGGGGGGGGGGGTGTCTGTCACTCTCAGAGTCACACACACAAACTAAGACAATCACAAATAAAACTTCCCTAGCAAGTGTCACAGTACAGACATTTTGTAAACAATCACTGCTAATGAGCACCTTCCGAATAAATGTTAAGCATAGATCTATGCCGAGTTTTACGTATGTGATGTGCATACAGAAATGCATTAGTTATAACATTAGAATGTGTGTATAATTAGTTTTTGGTTTGCATATTTGGATCTGTATTAAAACAGCATGCATGTGAGCACTACAAAGGAATTGGTAAAGCTGAAAACAGAGCCAGTCACTAGGGACTCTTTGATGCCTCTACATGCCTTATCCACATTCATGCTAATAGGGCTAAACACAGCAGATGGGAGAGCGGTGGCAACCTTAGGAGACAAGAAAAAGAAAGGGAAGGAGGGGAAGGGTGTATAGGTGATAACGAGTGCAAAAAATATATAAAAAATCCTGGAAATGAGCATTTGGATCACTTAAACTGTGCATTGTACATTGTTCAACTGCCAGCTTAATAAATGTACTACATAAAGTCCTTATAAAAATGCAGAGAAATCTGTGTAAGTGTTAGGTGAAAGAGAATGTTATTATAAAAACAAAAGCAGAGACATTATAAAGGTGATGAGATGGAAGATAGAGCCTGGTAACCTTTATGTGAGAATTGTAGGATTGCTATCCGCCTTTCAGTAAAAAAAAAAGATCTCATATAATTGCTTTCACTGTAGAACAGCTGAACCAGCCTGAAAAATATGTATATATTTAGCATCATTTGAGCGATTATTGTCAGATTGTATTGCAGAATTGAAACATGTTATTACATTTAATCTTGAGAAACAGTTTTCCCCATTTAAGAAGATAAAAATTGTATACTCTGGGAAAAAAATAAAAATAATAATGATAAAAAAGGTAATACCCAATTTCACAGTGTCCTCGTTATGTTACATGCACTTACTATAGCAATAGCAGTAAGTTTTAATTTAATGCATCCTAACCCTAAATCAATAGTAAATAGAAATTTCCCACCATGATAGAAAAATATCTAAGTGTACATGAATATAAAGAACAGGGCAGATTTAAGAAATCAGCGCAGTTACTGGCGGCATATGGATATTGGTTTATGCTTACTTCAGTTGTCAACGTATGTCTAGACATACATACTGAACTTCCACAAAATCGAAAACATTTGTTTTGTTTTTTATGAAAAAGTGTGTGCAAAATCTGATTCTGAAATTTTCACACGTTAATGGATGGACTCTGGATGGATTCTGATTTTTTTAACCCACTGCATGTGTTTATAATCGACTTTGTAAGCTACATTACCCATTAATGATTATTTTTCAGTTGCCTCTTAGTTTTGTGAATATATTCTGCCATGTTTATTATCGCTCAATGTGTACATCTTATAACATGTTCAAATGTCCCATGCCGCTGTCTGCGGAATATTAAAACAAAGAATTAGCAACAGCCTTTATTGAAATATGCATGAACACAGTTGTGCCAGGCTTAATGATGTGTCTGAATTAGCAGGTTGTGGGTCTCATGCAGAGAAGGCGGATCTAAGGGGCTGGGTGAAGAAGACAGTGTGAATGTGAATGAAGGGTGTGGATGAAGAAGAGAAACTGCTATTGTGTGAAAAGACTTCATATTGTTTTATAAAACATTTGATGTTATTGTATATCAGCATGTCTCAAGATGCTAATTTGCACACTGTGATGATCTAACTGAATAACAAAACAAAATCATCAGACTAGAAACTGAGATAAACGTGTTTGACGAATTGACGTCATATAATTAAATATGCATTTACTAACTTTTTATGATATATATATATATATATATATATATATATATATATATATATATATATATATTAGCGCTCCTAAAATAACATATATCTCAGCACTCGGCGATATGACTAAATTCCAACAGAGCACTGATGCTATAATCCATAAACACTTCATGAGAGCTTAAATGTGTGTTAGTGAAGGCAGAAGTCAGCACCAGATTGGATTATGGATGGGTGCTGCCTGCAGGTTCATTGCTTTTTTCCCTCCAATGATGACCTAGTTTTCCCTGCCTTATGCATGAATCTTTGTTTATTAGGTTTTCGCCTATCCATATCATTAAACAGCCCATGAAAATGGTCTGTAATTGGATGTTTACATCTCGTCTAGACGGTGAGCAAAGAAACCAATCAGTATTCAAATAACGGTAATCACATGAATGCAACAGTACCAGATTGAGTAATCTCAGGATTATCTACACATGAATGCTTCGGCATATAGAAATTAATCTTTGCTTTATCTTCATAAAAGCAAACATTATTTAGAAATATTTTTTTTTTTTTAAAAGAATACATACATTTCTTTTTTATGCATTCCTGTGTGTTTTTCAGAATTATCATCATCATTATTATTATACACTTATGAACCACACAGCTGATATTAATACATTTTTGATTCCCTCCTTCTATTTCTCTCACTTTTAACAACAGAGAACAAATACTACTAATACCATCTTTTTTTTTTTATGAAAAAATAATAATAATAATAATAAAATTGATAAATGTTTATACATTACTAATATTATCCCTAAAATACAATTAACTAACACTCAAATCACTGCATCTAAAAAAAAAATGTCATGAATATAGAGAATCCTCAATAAAAGGCAAATATTTATTTACTTACAGAAATCTATTCCTTTCAACCAGACTTTAGAGGCTTTCATATGCTGTAACTGTTTCATGTTCAGTAACCCATTTTTGGAAGAATGGTGCACCAGATGTCCGCCAGCCCCTCATGATGATTTGTCTACCCCTCATAATATTTGTTTGGATGCATTCATTATTTATTTATTTATTTATTTTTCTGTGAAGGACGTCAAAGTGAATATTTAAATAAAAATAAGCAAACCATGTATTTTCAGTAAATATTAAATTAATCTAGACACTGAGATGCCAGTTATGCAATGAAATGATTCAATGAGGATAACACGTTTAAAGCTATAAGAATCAATATCTTATTATTTCTTTTTAAAGTGTGTTGGAGATAATTTACATTCCAAAATGCTGCCAAGAAATCCCTGACATTTCCTCTCCGACTGTTGGAAGATGGACACTGTTTTTATTAAAGGACTGTTTGAATAGTAAAAATGTAAAAACTGTCAAGCATGACAAGTCAAACGCTTTTTTTCATCTGATTATCTTATCTCTTCACACAATGCATAAAGCAAAGACCTGCTTTCTCTATTATTGGCCGAGAGCGGCTTTCCGAGTCATCTTCCTTGCATTCAGCCGGAGAGTTTTTTTGACATTATCGGGACTCGATGACAAACTCATGCTCGGACAAATTGGTTTTAAAAGGGCCACTGTGACAGTCAGAAAATAACCAACGTTAATATTTAATGCTAGAGTGTCATTTCATGTCCTGAAGAGGGAAATAGCTTCTGCAGCCTCAACTTACAATGCTTCACTGACCCTAATGGAAATGGCAGACAGGGCAATAAAACAAAGAAAATCAAAATGTATAGTCAAGATCACGTTTCAGTATCTCCTCTGGAGAAGCATACAATTTCATACAAATACAGTATAGTACATACAGCAGACAATACGAAGTGCAGAATCCTCTAGTATTTGAAAACATACAACAGCATGTCCTCAATATGCAAATGAGAGGCTCATAATCACCTCGTTTTTGTCTCTCTCTCAAATCACAGCTATTCTGCGTTCCTGTTTCTATCTAATTAACATCAACTGGTGCAATTATATGGCATTTAATTGCTTAAGGATAAACTGAAATACAAATGCACAACTAAAAGTACGTACTTATCAGACATTCAATTTCAGAGCCAATGGCATCAATCCATCCCTTTGCTGCTGAAACAACAAAAACTTTTCCACTGGAACATGAATGCCAGAATTGTCTCTCATTCAGACACAAGACCATCCATAAGGTACCATCTAATCAATACACTACCTGTGTAAATCTTAAATTTGCTTCAGACACGATACATACTCAGTGGTGTATTTTACTTCAGCTGCAGTTAGTGAAATGGAGAGAAGGTGGTACACTGCCATGAACATGTCAGAACTGCTGTGACTGGATGCAATTTATGGTAAAAGCCTCATTGAGATGTGTTCAACTGTACAGCATCCCAAGATCAAAGAGCTGGGAGAGTGCAGCAGAGGAGAGAGACTGAATCCCAGATCTCCTCTGAGGTTTGAAACACACTCACAGTGAGTTGTGTGCATATGGTCATAACTGGGTGATAATTCAATTCTAGTGATGTATTTTGCATTACTGTTGGGAACTTGTGGGGTCTGTCCTTAGATTGGAGACCATATATGTTAGAGCCCAACAAAACATTCAAATTAGACTTTGTATCACATACAAAGCACCACAGGTATTCTGAAAGCATCACATTTTGACAATCTGGAATGAAATTATGAAACTGGATGGTACAAGAAATGAGGTTAAAAAGTTAGACATTTATGGCTTTGACCTATGATTTTGGCCGAGCATTACCCTTGCATAAACAGAGATGGTTTTAGCAAAACCTCAAACCACAGTAAACATTGTTTGGCTATTTCTTGGCCTGTGTGCAATTATCCAAGCAAACCAGAATTACCCACAATGAAATAATCGCTCTTCAGAGAAGATGGTCATGGTTAGAGGGGGTGGGATTCAGTGAGGGAGCTGGTGGTTTAATTTCAGCCAGAGATGAATGAATGACAGCTAAAACCAACCTCGGCAAGCTTACAGACACCCGCCCCCAATATCCCAGTCTCATCTAGAGACCGTGAGACCTTTATATTAGATTTAGAACACACTTTCCAACTCTAGAATCTTAATATGTGATGATATGCTTTGACTGTATGTGATATTGTGATTAAGTATTAGTATATTCTAAAATCAGAACAGTATAGCTAACAAATTAAACTACCAAGTCTACAGCCGCTTCCCTTTAGGATGACATAGCAGGGGCTTTTTCACACAGCTGACATTTCCTCTGACCTCTCAGAGCAAAGTCACGTGGGTATACAGCGGATGAACCAGTGTACACTGAACAAATACGGGAAGCTACACACAACACACGGCCTTCACAAAAGAATATAAATTATGAGTCAACCAACAATAATAGCCTTTGCTACCATACAGGCAGCTTCTTAACTGCATCACAAAAGTTAAATGTCTTTTTCAGGCTTGAAGAAGTGAAATCAACAACAAATGAATCAGACACTTCAGCACGACATTTGCTGGAGATAAGAAGAGGGCAATAAGTTGGGCAATGTTTCAAAAGTCAATGTGAAGTACTTAGTATGCTAGCAATAAAAACACAGGAAATAATAGGCACTACTCAAGAGCCAGCTGTGTACCTCATAAACAAACAACCTCCATTCACAATAATTAAAAATTAGATGAGAGGAGGGGAAGAAAAGAATGATTCCATAAGGAACAAAGAAATCCTATTTGTCAACAGATTTTTATATTTTTATCTACACAGTAACACAAAAAACAACGTCCTGTTATCATTGACAGTAGGGCCGCAATATATCTTGGCTCCATATTAGTGCCACATTTTTTATAATTAATATATTATATAAAAAATAATATGACTTTAACATTTGTGTTTAACATTTCACTCAATTTCTTATGAAAAGATATAACAAGCTTGATTAAAGTAACTTTTAAAATGCTGTGTAGACCACAAACAATTATCTTGATCATTCATATTCATTATATTAAGGATTTATAATGGCTCTATTTTCTAGATGTTTTTTTTTTTTTTTAAATAACCTGCATCAAGAATTTTTTTTCTGCAAAATCAAAATTATTGTATTTTTATACATATTAGAAACTATCTTAAAAAATCACCACCTTGAAATGATGAGATTCTATCTGCATTCTGAGTGGTTTTTGATATTGAGCTTCAAAGTTTTTGCATTCAATATACTTTTCAGATAGAACCTTAAACAAAATTGTGATGCTAAAATTATTATTATTATTATTATTATTATTATTATTATTATTATTATTTTAAACAAAATAATACAGATTTATAATTATTTTATTGTCAATTATTACCAATAATAATGCAAATACAAAACAAATTATATATAATAATTGTAACTTGCTGTTCAATGCCAAGTCAAGTCATTGTTTGTATTTTGAGATTACTTTTGAATAAACTGCACATGAGTTCTTAAACTCACCTTCAGTAGACTGTTGCTTACAGTAATATAAATATGACTATTATTATGTTCTATCTATTAGCTGCTATTAACTACTAAAATAGTCTCAGCCTCAGACATCATGCCCACGGACCATTGACTAAACATCTGATGCATATGGGACACAAAAGTTTCGAAGTTGTCATCAGATTATTTAAATTATACAGGATTTCTGGGAGACGTGCGTGTCGTGTTCTTTAACGTTCCGCCTTGAAACAGAAATGCTGTGGCGCCAAACCCCCTCACGAAAGAAAAAAGCTGTCGAGTTTACAATTGTGATGACGGGCACTTATCAGGATCAACTAAACGCTGGATATTCAAAATTTTATCAAATATTTTACGTTTGCGGCATATAATCTTTCAAATACGTCCGAGAGTTTTACACAACGATCTGGTATTGTGGCGACATTTCCACTCCTTCGAAACGTGACGATGAATGAAACTAAATGTGATTGGTTGTTTGACATGTCGGTCAAACAGCCTTGGCCGTTGAAAGCTGCCATAGATTCCAGACATTCAGACTGAAGACTCACGAGACTACTACTAAAATAATAAAGTAATTTATTATTGTCCTTACAGGCGGCCACAACAAAAACAGTCTCTACTGGCCAAATTTCAGTAAATGTGACCCCACCATTAAAAACAAACAAATAAAAATAATAATAATCATATAAAAATAATAAAAACACAACATTGTTGAACAATGTATGGAAGTTTGACTTCTAGAGAATCCTAGAGAATGACCTCTATATATTTTTAGAGTTGCACAGAATAAACTGTCATTCATCAAGAGAAAGATTCAAAGATACTTCTCACAAAGATTTTCACATATGCACATAAAAAGGAAATTCCAAACTGCATCTATAGTAGGACACCTGCTGTTCCAGTCAGACTATGGGATGGTGAATGTGGTGGGAAAAAAAACAGGGATCATCTTCTCTCTTCCTGCTGAGTTCTGCTGATGCTGCACAGTTTTTTTTTGCTTACTTTCCTTTTTAATGAGACTGACCTTCAAAGGAGAGAAATGGACGGCTGATTGAGCTACAGTTGTCTAGTTTGTTTCATGTTTGTTTGATTTCTTCCTTTAAAATTGGCTTTTAGATTCTCCATGGTTTTGTCAGACAATGAGAGATCTGATGTAGTATGTAGACTTCATTTTTCTTGGGCTGTCCATGCTGTTCCATTAAAATGAAGGACAGCTGGAATTGTATTCAGTGGCATGGAGAGAACCGAAGGCGAAAAGAAGGGCTGTGTTATTGTGTCCCACTGTAATGAGAGCGGCGAACACTTCATCACTCACGCACCAACTCTCCCGCCGCACTGGATGATGGGTGTTTAGTGAGCGCAGCTCCACTTCTCTCTGCTGATTGCTCACTCTATGTACAAAACATTTATAACAAGATTTTTTATTATTTTGTCCATGTTCTGCGTGAAAGGGTCTGACTGAAATAGTGTTACAATGTCCATCCCTGTGAATTTAACCATCCGTATTACACCATAATGTTCTTTTCCAACAAGTGCGTCCATGACTGGCTGACCTCATTCTTGTTTCAAAGTGCTTCCTTTCGTGTATTTTTGTATTTTTATTTATTTGTTTATTTACTTACTTTACTTTATTTGTTTTTATTTATAAAATGCAGTGCATGTCATGAGGATCAACTTCAGTTACTTTTTATTTTTAAGGTCTAATTCTTGCTATCAGCAAACCATTAACTATGACTTTTGCCTCAATGAGCTCCTAATTTGCTGCTTATTAATAGTTTTTAAGTTTGGATATTGAATATGGTCATGCAGAATAGGTGCTTTATAAGTACAAATAAATAGACAATATGTTAACAATAAACATGCTATTAAGCAACTAGTTAATAGTGAGAATTGGTCCCTATACTGTTACAGCAGCTTGAAACGTGCAAAATAAATAAAACCAAAATCAACCAAACTAACAAAAAACAAACGATCCAAGCAAAAAAAACAAAACAAATTAAAACAAAAGACAAAAAACAACAAATGTTTTCAGATAAATAATTGTTTACTCCCAGATAGCCTACATTAGATTGTCTTTATGACTGCGCATTCTTTTTAAATGTGCAGTCGTCCTCATAAGAAAGTAGCCTCTAACGAAATGAAAATTACACATGAGTGTTTGTGTATATAATGTTACACTCTTATTTTTTTTAATTTATGTATTAAAATAAAATAATTCATTTCAGTCATATCAATGGCCTGTTTTCTATTACATATGTCAGGTTGCCTTATTTGGGGCAAACAAACAGTACTCACTCATCTCATACTACTCCCTTATCTGACATTTATAATAATAAAAATAAAAAACCTCAAACAGTGCATGTGCAAAAACGATCTATTATCTATCTATTACTAATCTATTATTGAAAAATAATCAAGTCAACAGTCATGTCAGCCAGAAAATATTATGTGTGATTCTTCATCACATACATCAATCTCCTCATTCCAACATTCCAGTCATCCCGTGCTTCATTGCATCCTCCAAACCCATAAGGGCTACAGCTGGCAAGGGGCACTATGTAGTGTGGCAGCGGCTTGCATCAATCACACACAAACACTTCCTGAATGCTGATGATCAGATCTGGAGAGACTCATCCAGTGCTGCTCTTGAGGAAATGTGGAGGGAGCAGAGCTCAACCACACACAGTTGAGCAATCAAGCTCCTGAATGGACTGAAGCCAACACTGCTGTATGCAATGACTGATTATACTTTCAGGAAAAAGTGCTTGATAACAAAATGCACTCAGCGAATGTAATTCAATAACAACAAATGTCTGACATTTAAGTGTGTATAGTGAAAAATCTCGGCGACTGAAACACCTGATTGCCTTTTTGTTCAAAGAGCATGGGAGAAAACAAAGCCAAACAACTGCCTCTGTCATGTTTGCCTAGACTTTCAACAGATAAACTACATCACTTTAAAGATAAGGGCACTGTACAGACCATGGTGATTTATTTACCAGTCCTCAACGTAAACAATCAACTTCACACAGTTTTCCAGCAATGGGCATCAACCTTAATTTGTATGCCCTCATTTCCCTATTGAGATGAGTGTTGTCCCGAACATAACATCAGATTTCATTAAACCCGTTCCATCGCCTCGTTGACAACTGACAACGAAACACGTCTCAGTTCAGCAGATTCTAGGAACCTTTTCAAGACAACATCTGCAGCAAAACAACATCCAATATTGAATCGAGGGTGACTGCAGAAGGACTGGTGGGGAAATGAAGTGGAAAGGCAGATGTCTGCAGAGGACAGCAAAAAAGAAATGGATGAAGGAGACAGATGGAGAGGGTGCATGGCACTGCCATACAAAGGCACTGGCTACACATTTTTTACAGAGTTAATAGCAAAATCTTGTCTCAGACTATAATCAGACGAGTTTTGTATCAGTTGTCAATGAAGCGATGGAACAGGTTTAATGAAATCTGATGTTATTTTCTATAATCAGCACTGTGACAAACCAGCTCCTCTTTATTTTGCTCAGAATCAATGAAAACATGGAAAATACCATAACAAATCTATTAAAATAAGCCATTTTCTCAGTTCCAGTGAGTTACAATGTTTTTTTTTGGTACTGTGGCAGGGTGGTCTCAAAACAAATACTTCATGTTGTGTATGCACTTCCATCAACCCTCTGAAATCTTTAAATAGTATCACATTTGGAACGATACAACAAATATAACCATGTTTAAATGCTGTGTAAAACAAAACAATCTTTAACCGCAATATACAGAGATTTGTTTTTCATTGCAGAAATGTGCTGACTAGCATGTCAGGAACGGCACCTTTCTCCAGCGTGCAAGCTTGGCAAACCACATTTGATGTCAATGTCACAAATTAAATTCAGGAGCTGGCAAACTGGAGAAAGATGCCATGCTATGTGCCTGACAGGATGCATTGGACTGTGCAATTAGTAGAGAGCAAATCTAAAAACCTAACCGTCAATATTAGCCATACAAAAATGCTTTTTGCTTGTAGATGCTTTAGAAACACTATAAAATGATCTGATGTACAACAACTACTCCATGTTGTGAGTGGAAAACACTCCAGTAAAGCATATTTAACAGGACAATTTTGAGTCATGAATCATCCAAGGGGCTGCTCTGTGTGCTGCCACAGCTGTGGATGAGGCATTGGACATTGTAAACAACCACAAATAGATTCATACACAATGCTGTAAACGAGATTATGAGAATATTATGGAAACGTCCATGTGTGCCTATGGGGAAATGATAAATTACACATACTCATACCCAGTATATACATGACCATTTCCAGTATTATCAAAGGCATAGAGTACAACAAACACAGTAAACATTAAGGGCGTAGTTCAATAGACTATAATAACAAATCTTCTTAGGATGCTGTAGATAATGTTTTTGAATAACCTAATCTATAATCCATTGAGCATCTATACATGAGTAATGCTGGACTTAGTCTAAAGCCTTACCATTTAGATTATTGTAAATAGTCTCTTTCTCTATCACAGACTATTTTCTCCATCTCCTGTACTTTAAATATGACATCTTTATGTAGTTCTTTAGAGAATTAACATTATATTTGATATGCATTATAAACGACACAAGCGCAGTGTGTGTGCATGTGTGTGAAAGCACTGGCGAAGGCATACATAAAGATTAGGAGTTTGTTGCATTACTGTGGAATTCCGATAATTGAACCATTTTGAAAAAAATAACAGACATTTTCCGCCAATTTTCCAGCAAATTTGCTTGTCAAGACACCTTCATCTCTCATAACCACTCATACACCGACTGCATTAGATGCAGGAGTCTGCACTGTAAATGTGACTGAAGCAATATCCTTCTCAGTGAAGTATTCTGAACACTTGCAATACTGTCACACGAGGCTCTTAAGATCCTCAAGTAGAGAAGTATTTTGTTTGAAGCTGATGGGCTCATTCAATCATTTTACATAAATTTACATTAGAGAGTTTCACTTTCAGGACACTTTCAGCCACTGAATACAAAACAAGCAACGAGGCAGGAACTGTGTAATTGTGGGAAAGCGGAAGTCTGGAGGCAGTTCCATCGGGGAGTATGGCTGAGTTCTCAGCGTAACTATGATGAATAGAGGGTCCCTGGTAACTCACTTACAGTAAGCCCTGCAGTCCTGGCCATGAAAAATGACATGGATAAAATGTTCCCTCCCTTTTCACAAATGTTTGTCTTCTCACTTTTCTTTCGCAGAAAATTATGTTTTAGGCTCCCCAAAGAAGAGCAAACAGAAATATCTCTACAAGGTTTTTAAAACATCAGAAAAAAATAAGTGATATGACAAAATATCCACCTATAAGCACTGGCCAAGCCAGCTCTTTGTTGGAGACATGCATCAATTAGCTTTTGATTAGAGTGGACTGGGTATGTGTTTGCATGAAAAAAATAAAATAAATAATAATATATACATGCATACAAAAAAATTATTTCAGCCACTGATGACAAACACAATAATGAATAAACAACTGAAAACTAGTGCCAAATCACAACTGACAGTACACAATGACAGAAGCTTTGGCTGTAGAAATAGAGATGCTTTTTCTATGCAATAACTGAATCTGCCTTGATAAAAAAAGTATCTCACCCATCCCCACTATAAATAACACATGTGCATACTAAGCATAAAGGAAGTGAAGTGTGTGGATGTGAAAATAAAAGGTGTTGAGTGGGTGGCAGAATCAGTAGGTATTTGACAAGCTTCCATTTGAGTGGAGAGATGCTAACCTTCCACATCAACATACTGCTACTTCTGCCACTGTGTTTTGCATTTGACATTTTTTCTTGATTGAGGTTGAAGCAAAAAAAAAAAAAAAAAAGGACACCTTGAATTGTGTTTTAAAAGTAAAATTAATGTTGCAATTATGCAAGCCTACACAAATATTTCAGCATTTCAGGATCATAATAGTGTTAAAAAGGATTTTGTCCAGTTGACATTCAGATGTTGTGCTCACACACAGAGTGAAGAGGCTTTTTCATATAGTTAGCTAGCTTGATACTTCACAGTTCCCAAACTTCCTACAACTTGCCATTCTATCTTAATGAATAATAAAATAAATAAATGTATGCATTTAGCAGATGCTTTTATCCAAAGCGTTTTTATCCAAATGCACTATTCAGGCTAACTTTTTTACCAAACATCCTATCTTAACTCGTCTTGGATTCTAAAAGGCAAGGTCAGATTATGGTTAGCTGATTAGACCGACAGGAAAGTCCCACTCACACCCAAACTCCCTTATTACACTCAGCTTTCACATCAGACTCCCAACAAAGAATCTAGCGGAAATCAAAAGTTCTCTTCTGCTCATTACAACAGTGAAAGAAAGACCAGAAGTGCAAAACTGCAAAATTATAAATAACACAACCGTGAACACAAAATTTTATTCAGACACATGCATTTGTGTGTGCGTGTGTTAATTCATTGTAAATGGGTGTGTGAGTATAGTTAATGAAGTAAATCTCATTCATCCATAAGGATATTTTGTTTGTCTGCCACTATAATTAAAACTAAACCTGGAGGTTACCTATCAGAGGTATTATTTAGTTGCTGCTACAGTGCCAACTTGTGCTGCCCGTGCCAAAAGCTGCAGGTGTTTCATTGTGTGCGAGACAGCGATCATCTGCGCAAATGCGTTTATCCAAGCGTGTAGTGAAAATATAGCACACCACCAAAGAATCAACTAAGATGACAAACAGTCTTTTTGTTCTTGTTTATTCTCCATCTTTCACTCCCATCTCCACCAGGCTCTCTCCTATTAGAGTCTGTAGCACGGATCTAGAGCCAGAGCTCAGCTGCTGCATGGCTCAACCTGTCTGCTATTTATATCTTCATCAAAAAAGTCGCTATGCAATAAAGTATGGCACTGCACAGCTCAGCTCCTCAGAGACAAGCCTGGCACTCAAGCGTGTTTCTAAGACATACAGTTACATAGTTAAAGATGAGAAAGTGAGCAAGTGACATACACACCGTAACTTCCACAATCTCAAACACATCTTTCCTCAATATGAAATGCATTTGGCATATATATATATATATATATATATATATATATATATATATATATATATATATATATATATATATATATATATATATATATAGGGGTTTGAGAATAAAGGCGCAAATCGGCTCTTTTATATAATAATTCGTAGGTGGCCTTGGACAGGAAGTGTGTGACTCAGGTGTTGATTTAAAGCGGTTTAACATAATGAGTGTAATCTCTTTGCACGTTTCAGAAAAGCTAAGCAGCCTATTGCTGGAACGTGAGCTGTAGTAAGTGAGAGAGTAGAAAGTCATCAGGAACACATTGTGCTATTCCGATAATGTGTTTAGTACTGTCATCAGTTACAAGCTTATCTGACGGAGTCTGAAATCAAAGGGCAGTCCTCGAGTTCATTTTCAAAGTCATGATCAGTTTCTTTGGTGTCCCGGACTATCTAAATAAATGCCATGTCTGATAAATACAAATTTGTCAGTAGAAAAAAAGCAGAAGGTGCCTTCTCAGCATCTTCTGTCAGAAAGCTGCCTTTAGTTATAAAAAAAGGGGTTTGCGCCACACACCTAGGTAATTACATCCACTCCCCCACGCACAGGGAGGCGGCAATCCATTCTTAGCAAACTAATTAGGTGCGCGAGGAGCAAGCATGCATGTGGGAGCAAAAGAAAAGGGAAAGAGAGAAGGGGGCAAGTGGAACAAATCACGCTGACAGTCTGTCTTTTGTCATCTTTTGGCGAGCACTTATCAGAATTCTCCCCTCGCTCTCCAGGACGAAAGAAGAAGAAAAGAGCAAGGGAGCACACAGATGCTAACCTAAAGAAACGGCAAACGGCAGCGGGAGGAGATGACCTAGCACAAAACTGCTATGACTGAGAACATTGATACACACAATTAAAGAGGAGATGCGTTGAAAATTACAAAAACCATAAGACAGCTAAACAGCCATGTGACAAGGCTCATTGTGTGAGGCGGACCATTCCGGGTAGGTGGTACTTGTCATGCAGGTTGTTGTGAGCAGCTGGACCATACTCAAGTAAAGGACTTGACAGTACCAAACAAGCAGCAGCAATTTGGCACTTGATGAATCTGAAAGCGAACTCCATTTCATCCCTCCTCATAATGGTTGAGTCTAACTCGGCACGCACAATTCAGGCTGATGGCTGGGCATAATTAAAGCTTGATCGCCTAGGGAATGTTTGCACACTTCCATATGTTTTCCTCCTCTATTTTTCTCCACAATTAGCCATATCAGAAGACACTGAGGAAACCAAGATGCACATGGATGCGTTCTCCCCAGGATCCAAGGGTCTAAAAAGAGTCTTGTTGCGCAGTCCTCAGGTGGCGTATTTGGTATTGAAGTCTGACTGAGTAAAAATGTTTGAATTAACCGTTTGACACTTGGCCTGCTGCCACCGATAGATCCCGCATGTTCTCCTGCACTGACATGCCCTTCCAAGACCCTTTTAACCACAGGGTCAAAGGCTGACCTAAAGAAAAGAATGCTGAAGAAACAGTTGAAAGGTGCTGAAAGAAGGAAACAGAAGGGTGGACATTAGTGAATGGGGCAGTAAAGGCAGATTCACACACAAATAAAAGGTGTCTCATCTGCTGGACGGGATGGGCGGGGTGAATGGGGGAAGGGTCCTTCCGGGCTTCCTCCCACATGTATGCCACTGTTATGCTCAGTGCTGACCAGGGAGAGAGTTCAACCCTGTCGATTAAGATCAGCGTGTATGTGTTATTTCAGGCAGCTGTAGGGCAGAGAATGGCCCACATAGAGGCCCTAGAGAGTGAGGGTCATACAGAGGTAAACCCCAGGACGAGAAAGCAATACAGTTAAATGACACATTGTGCAAAGCAGCATCAAAACTCAAAGCTGTTTCAACAAACTCTACAAAATTAAGTTTTGATCCCAATATGGTCTTCACAGCAATGGTGAAAAAAAGTGCTACCGTTTACAGTGTAAAATTGGAAGATACAAGGCAATAAACTGGGCCAGACACTTCCCTAGACTCTTTGAATACAGCATCATAGCCCCGAAAACAGGGACATACAAACTGCACTGTCAAAACCTTCAAGACTGAAATAAATTATAGATGATTGACAGCTTGCAGGTTTCCATCTACTAAAATTAGTCTAAAATTAAAGAGATTCTTGCTGCTGTGCCTTTCAGAAATGCACTGTTTGAATGTGAAATGAGCAGCCTTCTGGTGACCCAATAGGTTATTGATATGTAATAATGGTGGTCACATTTGGTGTTGATGTATTTATTTTTTTACACAAGCCACTCATTTCGAGTTGTTTTGAGAACTAAAAGTTGTGTTGTCAAGGTACATATCTCAAAACATCAAAAATGTATTACATCTGAATAAATCTGAAATTATGTTTTGTATAATAATTAAAGTGTCAAAAGTGCGGTCACCACCCTTCTCTATTTAGGAACATCCAAGGGGAACTAAAGAAACTTGTTTTTCCTACAATAAACGCTCTGCTGACTGGTGAACATCAGCCTCTGTACTGAATGGTGCACACAGCCAGGGCCATTTGTAATAGCCACAAAATTTATTGTGCTCTCATCAAAAAAATGGATTTGGTCCCATATGAGCCCTGCAGATAGGCTGACACTGTTGTACAAGTCTCTTCCAAATTTCTCTGTGTGTCCCTACACATCAAAACACAAAAAATACTAAGTAAATTATTGGAAAATTGGATGCAAAGAAAAGAAAGAGATGGATGCTTTCCACAAAAGCTTGAGATTTGCTTAAATGGCCTAGCTTGGGATTCTGAGGTCAAGTACTTGCCAAACACTTGGTCTCAGTTTTAGGACTCACTATGTGTGTATTTATGGGAAATGCAAAAGTGAGGCTTTGCTGTATGTAGGTTAACTTGCTTCAGCCAATCTGCTTGTCCTCCCTCACAGTTTAATCTCCTGCTCTCAGTTACAGTAGTGGGGGCAGGATACAGCACCACACTACAATGATATTCCCAGTACCACTTCAACACTACACTAAACAGATCAGTTCAATGTGAAGGCATACTAGAATAAAAGTAATAATAATAGAATAAAAGTCACTTTGCCAGACAGACAATTAAAATTGACCTCCTCTCCTTAAACCATCATCATTTTGGTGTCAAATAAATAGCAGCTGTTTTATAGCGTGCCCTTAAAAGAAATTGTCATTCATTTCTTGGATCCATGGGTCTTTTGAACACCTAGTTCTCCAGATTTGCACCCCACACACTGATCAGACTACTTCTGAGTTAGACCAGAGTGTTCAGAATTCACCATTGATCCTGTAGGATCTCACTACTGTCCAGTTGTGAAGCTGTGTATTGATCAACTCCAGCAGGACACCAGTGGCCCCACTGCACCCTCTTCATTGATCCAGAGATTCTCCATTCATTCCCGCCTAAGACCCTGCCCAAATGACCCATCGATCTGTGGACAGACCAAAGAACCAATTCTGCATTTCAGTTTAACCGGCCCCTCCCCATCCCAACATGTACCCAAAACAGACTCAACCCCTTCAGCCTCTTCCAACCCCCCACTTCCACTGCCGGTGATGTCCCATACATGACAAATCAGCACCCCGATACTACCCCAAATAACACTCACTTGCAAAACTGAGAAAAAGACCCCTGGCTCTACATTCCATTGAACACAAATCTTAACCAGAGCATGACTCTGCAGGTACTTCAGACATCTCCAATATTCACCTACCAAACCTTCTAGGCAATGTATTCTCAAGAAATCTTACAAGTCGTTTTGACCATTCTGTTTTCGGAAAGCATATTTACAGCCGTTGCATGGATATTTATTAGCTTAATTATTTTCACACTCTACATAATCACACTAATCAAGTTCAAGGTTGCCTTAAAGAATTAACCATGCCTCTTATATGTTAGGATGTAACATGCAGCTACACATTTCATAAAAGTGTGGTGGGTTACCAGTGAATCGAAGAACATCCCAAATATTCTGAAAACATCAAGCACTCTTCAGCAACAGCACAGATTTTGACAAGAAATAAGTGCCGGGACATATTTATAAAATATCTGTACCTTGAATCCACAATACATTTGTCTATTAAAAGTAACCTCCAATGAATGTACCTTCACTGGGACAATCTAATTTTGACTCAGGCGTGAAGTCAGCATCCATTTCTCATCACAAGCCTGTCTCAGAGCACAAAAAAAAAATAAAATAAAAAAAAATAAGATTTTCAGCACAGACTAGTGATTGGATAAAACAGCCATACCTGTTTGCCAGATGTAGGTGGGTTTTGTGTTGGCGACTGTTTGCGTCTGGACATCCCAAAGCCCAAAAAAGAGCAGAGCTACTCTGAAGAGGGTGTCAAGAGCCCCTGCTGAAGTGCCCCCTCTTCCTGCCGCCCTGCTGGCCAGCCCCATGGCTTCAGCCCGGCCAGATAGATCCACACGTCTCAAATCTGGCCAAACAGACCCGCACAATACACACACACTCAGCAGGAGATATATGCACAAGAAGATGCGGCACAGGAGAAAGTGTGCCTGTTACTGTCCCTTTCACTCTTCTGTACGCGGTTCCTCAAGGAAAGGGTAATCCACTTGTCTCTATCTTTCTCCACTAACTCCTCTATTTTTCCTCCTTTTAGTTCTTCTTCACTGTGTTCTCTGGGTCAGTGGAAAAGAATGAGGTCTGTGTGGAGGAGAAAAAATAAAAAAAGCAAGAGGAACAATAGATCCCTCAGCTCAGCGTGCTGCTTGTGCGGCTACTGCATCCTGGCTCAGCCTGGCTGATACAGCACCTCCCATTCCCCCCTCCTCTCTCTCTTTCCCTTGCTCGCACTCACTCATACAGTCTCGCTCTCCTTTACTAATCCAGCACCCACCTGCAATCACTCTCTGTTATCACTTTGCCCTGCTATCAAGGGTTGCACTATTCTTCACGCAATAGGGAACTGGGGTAGGGGGCCGAGGTAAGAAGCACGTGCATCATTGTGGTATGTTTGTTGATTTGGGATTGGTTGCAAGGTGCAATAACACCAGAGTCACTTGCACTAGCTGGGACTGAAAGCTATAAAGACATGCAAAGGAACGATAACGCTGTGAGTTCGAAAGAGAAGTGAGAGGAAGGGAAAACGTGAAGGGAGGGGGTCCGAATCTGATGAAAGGGATAGTGAAAGAGAGAGAGAGAGAGAGAGAGAGAGAGAGAGAAAGAGGGGGGATGGCAAAAAACAACTGAATGAGAGTAGTAAAACCCCTCATGGATATTTAATGTGAGCTCACTCTGACCTTGATGATATTTAAACCATAGAAGGTGTGCAGTGTTATGAGTGTTATGAGATGCTGTCTCCACAGTCATTACAGAAACAGACTGGGGAATCACACCTTTCCATAAATGCTAGGAGCTTAGGTCGTCAATATATTATGACCAAATTCAAGAAACTACTGTATGAAGAGAATTATAGAGAGATTAAAAAGTTGAACCCTGCATATGAATATGCCTAGTTTCTTGTTATATGTGACAAGCATATGTCAAGTATTTCAGAAAATGCAGAAATAATGAAACAATAGGAAAAATACCCAGATGACTTTAACTGATTTTGTACTACACAAACGCATACTCACAGAACCTAGTTATGATAATAAAATATATTAAGAAGGTACATCTAATGAGTGTGTGTACATAAACAACAAAATGATGAAATCTATTGAAAAAAAAAATCTCAACATAGAAATCTGACAATGAAATCATATAATAAGCTGAAAGCATGCCAGTAAAAGGTGTGCATTATGCTAATGAGCAAACACATAAATAGCCCAGTTGGTAATGTTTACATAAGAATACACATTTTTATAAAAGTAAACATACTTGCTAAATGAAGTAAACACACTAAAACTCTGAAGACTAATTATTATCTAATTTAAGCTTATAATCATTTACAACGCAAGAAGAAAAAGACCTGTATTTACTTAGACCTCTTTTTCTTTCTCAACAACAGTTCCTAATGTGCGGTATGCACTCCCTCCTTTATATTCAGGCCTGGATAATGTCCGCTGGAGTCATTTCACAGCGATTAGGGTAATGAAGGACAATGCTCACCCCCTGCTAATAACCAACACAGAGAGCAAACCATGGAACAAATTAGCCAAGCTGTAGCATTAACGGACAGCAAGCACTCTGACCGGCCCCTACACACACACACACACACACACTCATATAACCTGGCATGGGGCCAAAATGGAAGCCTATGTCAACTTGATATATAATCACAATACATCAAAACAGATGTAATGGAATGACTGTGCTGAACCTGGACATTAAAATAGATACTGGAAACATAAAAATCTTGATTTTTTTTTAAATATTTAATCTAACCATTTATTTTTCAATGTAAGTTATTAAACGCATTTGTTTAAGTACAATATTATTTGAAGAATGATAAAAAAAATGTTTTACATTATTTATTAACCTATTATGATTAATATGAAGTATATGCACTGATTTAAATTCTAAATGAAAACTCTACTAATCAACATATAGTAGAAATCTTGGGAAAACTGCAAAGCTTGGATCTGAAGGTCGGGTGGGCTGCAGTGGTTGGCGGCTAAGCTTAAGGTGGCCAGAAGCCAGGGCCTATGTACCTGGATCTGATCCAGATACTGTAAATACTCTGTTAATTTGTAGGGACAACATGATACCACTGTGGGTGGATTTGTCCTTTAGCAGACCCGTTTCATTCAAAGCATTTCACAACAGCACTGAATGGTGTGTTTAAGTGTACAATGGCAATACATAATACCTTGTTTTATACAGTAGTAACTCTATGAATAGTGAATCCTTTCTAAACCAGCAACCTTACTGTTGCAGGACACAAGACTAGCACTATCTTCAAGGAAAGTTAATGATCCTTTCCATCCTCTTCCCCGGTTGATATGAGATGCATTGAAGAAGCCAAGAGAGAAAGACAGCTCTGATTAGTGACAATCAGCTGGGTGGGATTACAGATACAGCTGGCCTCCTTAAAGAGTCAAAACAGACAGTGCTTAACTGATAAAGCCATGCTGTCTCAACCATGGACACAAATACACATGCCATACACACACATCTAAAGCACAGCATGTGAGACACTGATATCCACCGCTGCTGTACCTTAATACTAGAGCTCAGCTAAAGAGAAGAGGAGGGGGTAAAGGGGGGTGGGGAGGAACAGATTGAGAGGAACAAAGCAAAGCTTTTGAGGGCAAAAGAGTATAGCAGAATAGGGATAGAGGGGAAACAGACCAGGGAACGAGACAGATGGGCAGAAAAAAAGAGAAATTGAGAATGAAAAAGTGTGTAGGAGAGGCTGTTTTCTTTTCTTTGCTTTTGTAGAAATGGAGCTTTATAATGAGGAGCGATGCGAGCGTTGTGTGGGGGGCGTGATGAATGGCAGTACAGGCGTACGGTCTGCCACAGCACTTCCCTCTGATCGTACCTGATTATTGTGTGTAGGAACATGTTCGAGTGAGCGCCTTGTGGAAGATAATTCAACACCAGCAGGCCTGCACAATTAAGCAAACAAAAGCAAAACACGTTATCATAAAACAGGTGCTTATGCGGAACATGCTTATGGCGTGAACAATGTGTGAGAAATGCACGGCACAATTAGTCTACCTCAGCACAATTACACCCCACGTGGAAACAATGAACATGAATGATTAAAAGAGAATTACACATAAAATGGATGATGCTGACTGGGGATGCAATGATATGTAGAATTTGTCAAATAATGATACTTATATTCTAAAACCGATTACCAATATATTTACATATATTTGATATCAATCTACATTTTGACTGAAAAGAAAATGCTCAAGTTAAAATGTAAGATCGCTATGTATTATATATTTATTTAATGGTTTTGCCTTTCAAATATATATATATATATATTGTTTTATTATTATTGTTGGTATTACATCCGCAAAATCAACCATCAAACTTGTCCAGATGATTGGCGTTGATTTTCTTGAAGATTTGGAGGTAAACATGTTTTGTATCATTTTTATTTTATTTCACATTTTCAGAAATTTAAACTTCTATAACTTTTTGAAATAAATTTACTTGTATAAATTCTAAGTTAGAATTGACATTCAGCCAAGTATGGTGACCCATACTCAGAATTCGTACTCTGCATTTAACACATCTAAAGTGCACGCACAGAGGTGAACACACACACACACACACACACACACACACACAGTGAACCCAGATTAGTGGGCAGCAATTTATGCTGCGGAGCCCGGAGAGCAGTTGGGGGTTCGGTGCTTTGCTCAAGGGCATCTTAGGGTTAGGAGTCAATTAATCTATTCTACAATAATCTGTGATGTTTCACCTTTATAAAGATACCAAACTTAAGTCTATGCTACAAAATATTCAAGATTTATAACAATTTTAGCTGTGAAAGTCATTTTTATGTCTATGCTTAAAATTGGGACTAACAGTTAGGCTAAAGATTCTTGTTTTCACAAACTTTGAAATTAAAAAGCTGTTAAACTCATCATGCACTTTACAAGTTATCTGATATTTACGTCAACTTAAAAATCTAATCGGGTCAAAATGACCAGGAACAGTACATTAGGATATTAATGTGCCAAGTTGTTAGTTAAGCCCAAGAACCCTACTACTTGGCTGAATAATTGTTTATTCCAGTTAATACTAATAAACATAATGATTTATTGAAACATCAGTGACTTGTATTATACTGCTGTTGGCAGAGTTTTTTTTAAAAGCATGTTATTTCAGCATAAAAGTCTGAATTTAAATTGCTTTGTTTTGACTGAATTGATTTGAACAATCTGTTTGACTTCATGCAGCAATGACATAAAAACTAAATGCATATCATAGCTCATAGCTCCTGAGAATACACAACTTTGATGAAAATCTACTAAAAATGTTAAATACACAGCAATTTGCAGCTAGTAAGTTCCCTGAAGCAATGGAGTAATGGAGCGATGGCCCTCTGTGCACCTGCCAGCTTTGCCCTGGGCAGCAGTCAGCGCACGGTCACGTGGATGAGCGAGCAGAATAATCGACAACACTAGTCTGCAGTGAAGCCTCATTAAGAGAGAGGACAAAAGAAGTGATGGCTGACTAGTCAGGTGTGAAGCGTCTCCCACGGGACTGTAATGGCCGTGTCTTTTTTTTTTTTTAAGAAGTGAACAGACAGACGCTCTGTTACTGCATGCTTTACCAGCACCACATAACCGCACTGATGCCAAACACCTGCATTTGATAAACACATTACCCACCAACCCCATAATCCTCACAACTTCACACAATAAATTCTTATTCGTAGTAATTTCACTATCTATCTCCATAGGTCACAGAGCTCAAGATGAGGCAGGCTACCGAACTTTATGACCACTTAGATGGCGTCACAAGGCTGCACAACTGAGTTGACAAAGCCAATATTTCTCATTTAGAGAGAAATGCTTAGTGTGAAGGAGGTTTGCTTCAATAAACGGCAGTGTAATGGACAGTTCTTAATGGACACATTTGCTACTGATGGTTATAGCGGTTATTTCAATAATCACTAGGTAAGTGACAGTGTACTAGGGAGTGTATAGGTTAAAAGTAAGGCGATTAACAACATTAAGCAAGCCAGAAAAAGAAAACACTCATCTGGGCCATTACCTAAAGAGATAAACAACAATAAGCTAGGCAAATAAAGAAATATTCTTCATATTGTTGTGGAGACGTACTGCATACTTTGAACTTAATGATCAACATAGTACATCTATTGAGTATGCATAATGTATCGGTACCATATCGGTTAGATTTATTTTCTTAAATTATCATTTAATTATATATTTACATCCAGATTACTCTTGCCTTTATGTAATGCACACACACACACACACACATATATATATATATATATATATATATATATATATATATATATATATATATTTATTTATTAAAACATATTTAAATGCCATATAATTGTAATATCTGCCATGTATCGGTTATTGGCCATAAGACCATAACTCTCAGTTTATCGTATCAACTACAATTTAATTTAAATATCAGTGCATTCCTAATATCCATTCATCAGCGTACAAATTTGTGCCTGTGCATGTGAAGTAATTTGGCTTGAAGCCTGCCGGATCAAAATCTAAGCGGAGCAGACAGGTTTGGCATTACACTACAGACCCAATCCAGTGTTTTAGTTTTGGAGAAAGAGCTCAGTGTCTGACTCATTTTTCAAACCTTCTAGAACAGCTGGAGGGGGGCAGAGGGGTGGGGAACCAACCAGTGAAGTGGGAGGGGTATTGCCTAGCCAAGCTGATCCAATTTAAATATGCAAATGTTATCGGCTTTGGAAGAGGAAATGGGGAAGACAAGTGGAGAACAAAAAAATTGAGAACAAAAAGAACAACATCTAATGCAATTAAACATTTAGCATTGTTTAGCCTTCAATTAAGGAGATAATTATATGCCTCTACACTTTGGCCAAGCTACAAAACACATAAGTGGAGTTTGTTGATTCACTCTTCTAATCATCCATCTCTATTTAAAAAGGTACCTGAGGGGATTTGCACCTATAAAACACTTTGCAAATTGCAGCCGTTGTCTGCAAATTATTATATTATAGAGGAAAATTGAAAATTTTGTCATTCTTTCGTCACCCTCAAGTCATTCCTAATGGCTTACTTTCTTCTGCAGAACATAAAAGATGATATTTTAAAGATTTTGTTTGAAAGTCAATGGGATCCTATACAAACGGGAATCCGCAGACAACAACATTCTTTGTTATGGACAAAGAGAAAAAGTCATAAAGCTTTGAAATACCACAACTCTGTTGAAACTAGTAAATATTAGAACAGCTGTTCTCTTGAGCCTGAACTGCATAAATCCAACTGCAAGCACACAATCCGTTTTTTTTTTTTTTAATGTCAAGACCTGTCAGGTCACAAGTAATACGTCCCAATCCATAAGCTTTAAACAGATTGTTCGGAGCACTTCCTTGATAATAGACCTAAAATCTCCCATAAATGCTAATCCAAGCAGCTCATATCTGTCAGAGCAAATCAAGCCTGAAATGAGTTCAGTCAGCCGCACCCCTGGTTTCCTCAGAACCGGAGTTGAGTTGAACCCAAAACGCTCTCATTGTCTTCCGCCTCACTGAATCCAAGCATATAACCAGGCTTGGAACAAAGGCATCAAGGGGGAGTCCCCCCAAAACCCCACTTTGCTCAGAATAGAAATAGCGAGGGCGTGGGGAGTGGGGGCAAAGCCATCAAACGGGTTTTCCACCCGTTCGTCTTTTGAGAGCATAAAGCTGGTCCTCAGGGAGGTGAAACCAAACAAATAAAGGGGCGACTGCTTTAAACCGCTCACCCCTGCAAGCACTGTTGTGCATTTCACACAATCAGCTGCAGCTCACCCACCTAATGAAATATTTTCGGCCCACCGACACACAATGCAATCTCCATGGAGATTTTTTTTTTTTTTTCGGAAAAAAAATTATCAGGCGGTAAAATGATTATCGGCCATGTGCCAGGTTAATTTCAAATGAGTTTTTGGCTCAAATTGGATGGATATGTAAATTACCTATGTCAGATATTGAACATCCTGGAACACAAGAGAATGAATCCTTCATTTATGTGTGTGCACGTCATCTGTGTGTGTTCAATTGATTTGTTATCTTTAAATGACCTTGTCTACATGATGTAGTGCAATGGAGTGATCTGTCTGGATCCACTGGACAGGTGTCTGGACCAACGGGTGGGATTGAGGGGCTCCACAATGGGACGGGGGAGGGTCACAGGTACCATCCCTGAGGTGGATGTATGAGATTTTGACTGTCAGAATGGGACAAGCGTGCTGCTTGTCTCAGGAAAGGAAGAGATGGAACATCTGGTGCGGTTTTCCATCAGTAACCTGCCACTGACTGTTGAGAATCCCACGTGAAGGTGACTTACTATTAATGGGGGGTTTCCTGACACCCACAAAATACCCTATGAAGAGCACTATTTATCACTTAATATAACTGCAAATTGAATAATCTTTTTTGGAGGTCACCCATGACCAATTACAGCGGTGTAATCAATACAATATGTTCTAGACTAATAAGTTGATCAATGAATAATGCATCATAATGACATATAAAGGAGGCTGGATGGATGTCGCACTTTTTGCAACACAGAATATTTCTCAGGGTAGAACTATTTTGTGAAAGTCAGTTTCTTTACAGATATCGTATAGGCTTCAAAAAAGTCGCTTTTGAATTATTTCCAATGTTTCTGCCTAGAAAAACAAAGATGAAGTTCATTGAATACATAGTGGGGTTCCTGTCATGATATAACTTGCTGTTAATTAGCCCTGTTAATTAAACAGTAAAGGAATTATGAAATAAAACAGTAACTGAACAGTGTATATACTTTTATTTGACAAGGGTGCATTAAACGGTTAAAAAGTGACACTGAAGACTTTTACACTACTACCTATCTATCTGTCTATCTATCTATGTATATAAAAAAGTGGTTTCCACAAAAATATTAGGCAGTACATCTAATTTTTTCACACATAATAATAAGATTCAACAATATAACTGTTTTACTTTATTTTTAATCTCATAGATACAGGCTTGGTGAGCACAGATAAATTTAAACACTCGTATGGCAACTAGCACCAAACTCCCCTATATGACAGCAAATAATACTACTGGGTTCAAATGTGAGAAACAACCTAAAAATGTATGAAAATGATTGTGATAGTCCAGCTAAAGCCAACACACAATGCTGGATGCTAGGCTTTGATAGAAACCTGTTAGAACAAAACCCACTAGTATAAATGGCTCCTGTGTTTTAATGTGTCTTTGTGATGAATTACACACCCGATTGGGAAGGTCAGTGATTCAGACCCAGAGTAAATGTTCCGTACAGAGGTAAAGACATCAGTGACAATGGCCATTTTACTGGTTCTGAAGAAGTGGTTTAATAATGCAGTATGTGTTCACTGAATGAGGTGAGTTATTCAGATGGAGTTGCATATTCATCCCTGTCATCTCTGACAGGCACATGTGCGCTGACTACCGCCCATAAAAACAGCAGAGCTCCAGGCAATGGAGAATGAAGTAACCCTGCAATAACAGCTGGAGAAAGTGCACTTGATGCAAATAATCCTGCTTTTAGTGACACACAGCTGAAGTAATAAGACTCACACACCTGCAAACAAATACCCAAACACACTCATAAGAACTTGTAAGACATCAAGAACATGACTGAAGATAATCCATCATACCATCTCCATGTCCATCTCCATCATAATTGACTTAATTAGTAATAAAACTAAAATAATTATGACATAGTGCATATTTCTGTGTTCTTTTATACATGTGCAGTTCACGGTAGACTGTTTCAGTATCTTAGAGCATCTCAGTTCACAGTAAATGCTGCTCCACGCGAACTCCACTCCAAGATTTCTGCAAAAAAGCTTCATGAGTTTATTGTTTAAATACAAATAAATTAAATGTAAACTGTCCTTTTAAAGTATAATGATTTTTTATTAAATAATCAATTCTGTTGATTGACAAAATACACACCTGTTTGACTTTTTTTTTTTTTTTTTTGTAAAAACACACCAGGGGTGTCACATTTTTCCAAGGTGTTCAGCTTAAAAGGATAGTCAATTTTTTTAATGATTTTAAATAGTCTATGCAGATGTACCCCCTAAAAAATTAGACCAATCTATTCTAGTGTAACGCCACGCCAGCAGAGGGAGCCCTCGCCCGAGTACTGACTGTGTTCCACTCCCTCTGCTTCACCTGTAACTTCCTGTTTGGTAGACATTTAAGCATGGCCGGAGCCACAAGCACTTTGCAAAGTATTGCCAGCCTGTCTGCCTTACTGAGTGTTCTTCCCATTGCCATAGTTTGTCTTATTGTGTATGATCTCTGCCTGGTTTTCCTGTTTCTGCCTTTTGGATTTGCCCACTGTCTTGTTGTTTGGATTGGACTGCCTATCTGTGTATGTACCTCTGCTTTCTAATGTTTAAGATTTTCTGCCTACTGTTTTGGATTTGTCTGCTGTGGATGTTATTAAAATACTGCACATGGATTCTAACGCCGCCTCCGCGTCATTACATAATACTTCACCAACAAAGAATCCAACAGAAGTAACAAATCTACAGGCCGCGTTGGCTTATCAGAACAACGTTCTCAAGGAGTACCGTGACCAACTGGCTAAAGCTTAAGTGGCTAATGACTATCTCACTCGTATCTACGATCGCTACCACCACCTATGCCCATAAAGGTAAATTTTGCTCTTCCTGACAAATTCAACAGTTCTGCTGAACAATGTAAGGGTTTCATACGGCAAGTTGAGATCTTTTTCATGCATCAAGGGAGAAGCTTTGACTCTGATGAGAAGAAGTGTGGTTTCCTCATTTCATTGCTAACGGGCAAACCGATCGAGTGGGCCGCAG
Organism: Carassius gibelio; assembly: GCF_023724105.1. NCBI lineage: Eukaryota > Metazoa > Chordata > Actinopteri > Cypriniformes > Cyprinidae > Carassius > Carassius gibelio. The sequence goes on along the minus strand of NC_068414.1, from coordinate 20,544,745 downwards.
CAGTTTGGGAAACTTACCATATGCTACAAACATCCTATCCATATTTCATAAAACAACTCCAAGATGTGTTTGAATACCCGGCAGGGGGTAAGGATGTATCCACTCGTCTAATGCAACTCACTCAAGGCCGCAAATCGGCTGCCGACCATGCTATCGAGTTCAGAACAATTGCTGCTCAGAGTGGGTGGAACGACATAGCGCTCAAGGCCATGTTTCGTCGCAGTTTAAGTCTGGAGCTACAGGCAGAGCTCGCTTGTAAAGGTGAGGACTATTCCTTTTCTGATTATGTCACGTTGGCTATCAGGATCGATAACCTCATTCGCACTCACCGCCCTCAACCCAAGTCAATGAACGTCATACTTATCCCTCAAATTACACAGATGTCTGAATGTAAGTCTGGATGTCAATGATCATGCCAATTCTGAGCCCATGCAACTAGGAGTTACAAGGCTGTCATCGGAAGAGAGATCAAGACAAGTCACCCAGAAATTGTTTTTACTGCGATAGTGCAGCCCATCGCAATGCAATGTGTCCACTCAAAGTCCGGAGAGACTTCACTGAAAACAGCCGGGTGAGTGTTTCCAAGCGCAATGTTAAAAATCTCACTACCATGGTCAAGATCACTACTGAAAACAACTCGTTTGAATTCACAGCGCTGATTGACTCCGGCTCAGCATTAAACATCATTCATCGGGACCTTGCTAATACATACCACATCCCCGTACTACCATGTGACCCACCTATCAAGGTAAACGCCGTGAATAACAAACCCATTGGAAGTGGTATAACTCAAGAAACACAACCCATGAAGATGCAGATAGGCCTATTTCACCAAGAAACTATCACATTCTATGTCATCGACTCACCATGCCATGAAATCATCCTTGGATATCCCTGGTTATCTGTTCATGACCCAGCCATTTCCTGGCAGAGTGGTGAGATCAAACATTGGTCACAATTCTGTTTTTCCACATGTCTAAATAACGTCCTTTCTAAGCCTTGTCTCACTACCAGCGTTGAAAGTCCAGAGTGTAAGCTTGTCACCATACCATCCCATTATCAGGATCTTCAAGAGGCCTTCAGCAAAACCAAGGCCACTCAACTACCACCTCATCGTCCTTGGGATTGCGCCATAGAAATATTACCCAACGCCATGCCACCCAAGAGTAAGATCTATCCACTGTCACTTCTGGAAAGTCAGGTTATGGACGCATATATTGAGGAAGCTCTCAGCTCTGGATTTATCCGTCCATCCACTTCCCCAGCTGCAGCAGGATTCTTCTTTGTGGAGAAAAAGGATGGAGGACTACGCCCCTGCATCGATTATAGAGGTTTGAACAATATTACTGTCAAGTTCCTTTATCCACTGCCACTAGTTCCTGCAGCACTTGAACAACTTAGATAAGCCAAGATTTACACTAAATTACATTTGAGAAGTGCCTATAACCTAATTAGGATCAGGGCGGGTGATGAATGGAAGACTGCATTTCTGACCACTAGGGGGCACTATGAGTACCAGGTTATGCCGTATGTGCTGGCCAATGCACCTGCGGTATTTCAGTCATTTATGAATGAGATTTTCAAGGACCTCTTGAACAAATTTGTGATAGTTTACATTGATGATATCTTGATCTATTCCAAGTCTGAAGAGGAACACAAAGGTCATGTCAGAACAGTACTTACCAGGCTGTTAAAGAATCAACTCTATAGGGGGTCGCACACCGGACGAGAAGCGCAGCGCCGCGTCGCGTCACGCCACATCTTTAAAATTCGAACACCTTATTCTCTATGGGTGTACACACACCGGCGGCGCCATTCGGCGTCTGTCCACGGCGCCCAGCTATGACTCAGAACACTGTTTAAATTTCTGCCGCGGCACAGAGCGCCATCTGCATAGTTTTATATTAAAAAACCCAAATGTTATAAACTGAAACTGAAATTAAAATACAATACACTTGTTTCATTCAAATAAAACATTACAAAGTGTTTGGTTACGTTTTCAGCAGCACAGTTGCCTAGACAACAGATACAACAAAACAATAACAGACTTATTATAATAACACAGATTCTTTTCATTAATTAACGTTCAAAACTCAGCTTTTATCAATTAAAATCATATATTTAAAATAATAATAATAGATGAAGTTAAAACTCTCCCATCTTGCTGCGAAATTGAGCTCACGCATATAGAATATGCGCATCCGGTGTGCGATACCTTGAGTTGTCTTACATGTGGCGCGACGCGATGCGGCGCTTCTCGTCCGGTGTGCGACCGCCTTAAGTCAAGGCAGAGAAATCTAAATTCCATGTACCACAAACATCTTTTCTAGGCTACAACGTCAACCATCAAGGTGTGGAAGTGGATCAATCCAAGATCAAGGCAATCACTGAATGGCCACGACCAACCACCGTGAAAGAGCTTCAACGCTTTCTAGGATTTGCAAATTTCTACTGACGTTTCATAAGGAACTACAGCATCACAGCTGCACCTTTGACGTCATTATTAAAGGGTAAGCCATCCAAGTTGAAATGGACTGATCAAGCTACACAAGCATTCTCTAACCTCAAGAACAGCTTTTCCACTGCACCCATCCTGAAAAACCCTGACCCCAGCATGCCATTTATACTGGAAGTTGATGCCTCTGATTGTGGGATAGGTGCAGTACTCTCCCAACGCCACGGACAACCAGGCAAGCTTTTCCCCTGTGCTTATTTCTCAAGGAAACTCACGGATGCTGAGCGAAATTATGATGTCGCAAACAAGGAGCTACTGGCTATGAAGGCAGCTATTGAGGAATGGAGGTACTGGTTGGAGGGTTCCGTTCACCCCTTCCAGGTAATCACTGATCATAAGAACCTTGAATATATATAAAAAGTGCTAAGAGATTAAATCCTCGCCAGGCTCGCTGGTCCTTGTTTTTCACCAGGTTCCAATTCGCAGTGACTTATCGTCCTGGCAGTAAAAATAGCAAGGCAGACGCCCTTTCCAGAAGACATGACCACCCATTGACCGATCACCAACCTGAATCTATCCTGCCACCGTCCATCATCATAGCACCAGTCACGTGGGACATAATGGATGAGATTCAAAAGGAACAACACAAAGAACCCACACCTCAAGGTTGTCCTGCTAATAGACACTATGTTCCTTCCAGGATTCGACCACGAGTCTTACAGTGGGTCCATACTTCACTGTGTTCAGGGCAACCAGGTATCTCTCGCACACTACACCTCACGCAGAATTCCTTCTGGTGGCCTGCTATGGTCAAAGATGTAGCAAATTACGTCAAATCATGTCCTGTGTGTGCACAGTCAAAAACCCCCAAAGAGCTCCCATCAGGTCTGCTACAACCATTACCCATACCGAAGAGACCTTGGTCACACCTATCCATTGACTTTGTCACCGATCTACCCCCATCTGATGGTTTCACCACAATCCTTGTAATCATTGACCGCTTCTCTAAGGCATGTAGACTCGTACCTCTGAAAGATCTTCCCACAGCTATGGATACAGCTCAAGCGATGTTCCACAACGTCTTCAGGATGTACGGTATCCCCGAAGACATTGTCTCTGACCGATGAACACAATTCACGTCCCAGGTATGGAGAGCATTTTGCAAACAATTGGATATTAAATGTCAGTTTAACTTCAGGTTACCACCCTCAATCGAATGGACAAGTGGAGAGACTGAATCAGGAGATTGGCAGATACCTCAGATCATACTGTGGACGTGAGCAGCATCGGTGGTCAGAGTTCCTTCCATGGGCAGAGTACGCACAAAATTCATTGAGGCTTTCATCCACAGGCCTTACACCATTCCAGTGTATGCTAGGATACCAACCCCCCATGTTTCCGTGGTCTGGAGAACTGTCACTAGTACCTGCAGTCGACGACTGGATTTGTCGTAGCGAGAGGGTATGGGACAGTGCTCATGTACGTCTGCAAAGAGCCATCAGGAGTCAGGAAACTCAAGCTAATCGACAACGTCGTCCACATCCCCCCTACCAACCTGGACAAAGGGTCTGGCTCTCCACTCGAGACGTCAAGTTGTGGCTGCCCAGCAAGAAACTCATATTCTGTTACGCCACGCCAGCAGAGGGAGCCCTCGCCCGAGTACTGACTGTGTTCCACTCCCTCTGCTTCACCTTTAACTTCCTGTTTGGTAGACATTTAAGCATGGCCGGAGCCACAAGCACTTTGCGAAGTATTTCCAGCCTATCTGCCTTACCGAGCGTTCTTCCCATTGCCATAGTTTGCCTTATTGTGTATGATCTCTGCCTGGTTTCCCTGTTTCTGCCTTTTGGATTTGCCCACTGTCTTGTTTGGATTGCACTGCCTATCTGTGTATGTACCTCTGCCTTCTAACTTAAGATTCTCTGCCTACTGTTTTGGATTTGTCTGCTGTCGATGTTATTAAAATACTGCACATGGATTCTAACGCCGCCTCCGCATCATTACATGTAGAATAAACTTTCCAAATTTTAATAAAAAAAAAAAAAACACTATTTTCTTTCAAATTGAAATATATAGTGTAGAAAAATTAAATATTGCACTGTAATTTATTTTATTTCCGACACCTAACCCCCACCCCAGTATCGTCATATCATGATATACAAGTCAAAATTCTTATATACTCCTCAAATATAGTCATGGTATGAGTTCAGAAGGCATGGAATATAACACATTATCTGTATGGAGTCTGGACTATTTTATATTAATTATTTTATATTAAAGAAAAGCTTGTAGTAAATTTCCATGTACACTGGCTATACATATCATTGCCACCCCTAATTATATCAGCTCGGTCTACGTTTAAACACACACGTTAGGAGGTCTTCAATTGCTTTCTTATCTCATTCCTCCACACACTGATTGATTCATTTTTAATTTAATAAGCAGCAAAATGAAAAAGTGCCCTGGCGGAACCCTCTACCTTAGAAAAATGACACTCAGCACGCCTCGGCGCTCCAGCATGGACAGACCACTTCCTGCTAATTCAATACCCTCCCACCAAATTAATATTATCAGCAGGTGGTTTTGCAACTAAACACAACGGCCAGCATCCGGTCAGCTAAGCCCCACGGGATTCAGCTGACATTGATTTGCACTGACCGCTCGACATCAGGGGCACAAATCAACAGCTGTGAAATCTCCCCTTTCAACAGCAATCACAGAGAGCTCATTGATTACTGATACAGATCAATGGGACGGCAGCGGAAGAGCAGCTAGTGAGAAATGGCTTTTTACAGCCTGGTCTGAAGATTTCTAGCTCTGCTTCCGCTTTATGATATTTAAGAGGGAGCTGAGGTAAGCAAATGAACTGACAAACACTGCCTTGGAAAGAAAGCCTGTGAGGTGTGCCAGGATGTAGATAGCAGCTCAAAAAAAGAGAACAAACCTAGAATGTTGTGTTATTTGAAGTCTTGGCTATGCTTGAGTGTTTCTTCAGTATATATTCTGCACTGTGGGCATTTCAAGTTCTCAACTTTTGCTTATTAGTATGTGAGGGTTCTAACTCTTGAAGTGCTGTGTTTCCTAGCAACAGATTCGTGGTTCACCCGACTCGCTGTCAACTGCAAGACTACATGGCCTCTGACAGATGACCTGACTTCACAAGACAAAACTCTGTTTGCTGAATCTTCTTTTAATAAGAATTTTTTTTTGCTCCCTTATTTCAATCTCCTCTGTTATATATATATATATATATATATATATATATATATATATATATATATATATATATTCCACATCAAACATAGGCCATGTGTAATTAATGTAGCCCAAATATGTGAGAATAAAAATGAGGAATGAGGCTAAGTAGATCACTGCACAGTCTGCTATTGGATTGATATGAAGGCAGGAAGCCAAATGAAAAATTCAATTCTCATTAAGAATTGTGTTTGTGATTGAAAGATCAAATGTAGCTATATAAATGGACTGTCATGAATGCATTAAGTTTTTAATTTTCAGTAGCAGTGGTTCTTAACTGATTTCATTTCACAACATAAATATTTACCTTAAACTTCCAGTGGCAACAAAATGACCTAGATTGCACACACACACACACACACACACACAAAAGATATATACCGTATTTTCTGGACTATAAGTCACACTTTTTCATAGTTTGGCTGGTCCTGCGACTTATAGTCAGGTGCGACTTATTTATAAAAATTAATTTGACATGAACCGAGAGAAATGAACCAAGAGAAATGAACCAATAGAAAACATTCCAGAGGGCGCCAGATGGTGCTCTGTGCTGCACAGTGCTCCTGTAGTCTACACTGAAAACATAGAGCGCCCTCTCGTGGCTGTAGACAGTAATGTTTTCTCTTGGTTCTAAATAAATGCGACTTATAGTCCAGTGCGACTTATATATGTTTTTTTTTTCCTCATCATGACCTATTTTTGGACTGATGCGACTTATACTCAGGTGCGACTTATAGTCCGAAAAATATGGTATATATATATATATATATATATACACATAAATATAAATAAACCATTGAAATGTAAAATGTAAAAGTAATGCTGATGGTTATTGTAACTATTGTCAATTATTGCTGCTGCTGCTGCTGCAAATACAGGAACATGCTTCCACCATTGCATATGCTGATACAGTGTTGTATTTAAGACATAGCCTTCTGCTTATGTTGCATACATAATAACCCATAACTAATCTACACACGTGGAGCTGGGGAAGGTTGAGAGTCCCAGAGTAATTCTGAAAGTCTGCTGCAAAATGATTAGACAACTTGTCACTAGAGCCATTTAGCTTATTGGCTCCGTATGCAACATGAACCAGTCATCTTGTGCTTGTGCCAAGTAGTTTAAGACTGTGAATATCTTCAGTTTGCATTACAACCCATCAGTCTGTGCCATCTACAGTTTCATGACAGAACCTGGCATAAGCTTCAGCAGTAGAGTCACTAGCCTAAAGGTGCAACTACACTGGAAAAAAATTTGGCAAAATTTAACTGACAAAAACATGTCCATTGTCCACGGTCAATAGTGTAGTGAAGCAGGATTATATTGGTCAAGGCTGCTAATTTTCACAAAATTCCAGATCACAGATTCACACTGAAATTATAAAATCGCAAGCAAAAATTTTAAATGTGACCCCACTGTAACACACCAAACAAACACAGAGGCAAGGCAAGTTTATGTAGCACATTTCGTACACAATGGTAATTCAAAGTGCTTTACATAAAAGTAAAATAATCATGAAGAAAAATAATCACAAAAATAAAACGAGCAATTTAAAAACTTTGAAAATTATAAAAAATTTACTTATTTTAAAATGAATAGAAAATGAGGCAAATACTGGATTAGCATTAACAATATTATCAAATGACAGATGAATTTGTGACATGCAATGGAGTTTGATGAACTCTCTCTGTCTTTTTTTTTTAAATTGATATTTTTCTAACCAAACGTGAACAATTATATGGTGCAGACCTGTGACACACCGGCTGAGAACCACTGGTGTATGATATCTGGTTTGAAAATACATACTTGAGTCAAAAAAAAAAAATCAACAAGGTCAGCTGTAGATTAGCATTGATTCCCACATATTTTGATTGAATGAATCTGACTGATTCTGTCTTTAGACAAGAAATTCACCAAAGCATTATAACTGATGTAAATAGTTGTAATTTAGAATCAATACCTGTATTAGCTCTAATTTATTGCTGTTGATACTGTTTTGCTGTAAATTGTTTAATTTGAAGTCGACATCACGGTATTTACTGCTCCTTTTGGTGAAGCTGGTGTTCTTGATTATGTAGTCAAGCCAGTTCAAATGTATAATCATTTCACTATTTGCATGTTCACATAACATTTAAGTATGAAGATACATGAGGAATCTGAAAACATGATGAAGATGATGTCCAACATAGTGAGAGATGCAACTTGACCAGCATTGCAGTGCTTAAAGGAGTGTATATAAAGAGGTAAAGAACATAATTTGGCCATTACAAAAAGTCCTGGAAGGTGGAGAATATTATTAGAAACATGGTTGTTGCTACTGAAACTCCCTTTTCCTTAATATTGCCCTTGTAATTTATATCTAACCCCATTGTAAAACAAAAATATTAGCTGTAAACAAGAGCATAAGTGGTGCTCATCTTCTTCACTCTAGAAATACCCTACCTTCCCTTCCCCCATTTTCGCACCCCCCTCCCCACTACCCCCCCGGAATCTTCCTCAAGCCTGCCAATGAGAGCGCATTGGCAGCATTTTTTCCTAGAGACAGTGCACTCCATGTCTGGGGTGGTTCCCCTCCTCTGCTCAGTCGCGGAGTTCAACACCAATCAGACGGCAGGCCGCAATGATTCCGCATCGCAGCCTTTTCTTTTGACAAAGCACAATATGGGGTTTTTCGGGCTTGTTATCCTCCAGGCATGAGGGGGTGCCATGTGACGGCAAGCATAGTCTAAGACAATGGAGATTACACCCCGACACGCGCACATTAAAAACAGATTCCAGATAGGTGGGGGGTGGCTACGGAGTTACAGTCTATCGAGGATTCTCTGATTCTGTATTGTATACAGATTTGTGTGTAACTTGTTTTTGGACGAAGATTGCAATTGCACTCCATAAAACAAATCCACACGGATCCACTCTTCTTCTAAAGGTTTTCCAAACTGAATGGATATTCTGTGCACGGAGAGCCCTAGGACCACACGCATGGCTCGATTTCTCCATCTGTACAAAAAGCTAAAGCAATCACAAAACAAGAGCCCCAAGTTGATTCCCTTTATTTATATGGAACATTGTTTTCAGACAGAGAGTTACTGTCCGAGCTCAAGGACGAATGTGATCAATAGCACAACTCCCCAAGCCTTCTCTTATTACAGAGCACATGCTACTGATAGTGTGAGAGGTCTCTGAATCTAAATTGATCATGATTAGCTTACAACTGGCCCTGCACTGTGAGAACTGGTTCCTCTTGAAGTGCCCTATAAGAAAGCAAATTCACCTCATCCCAAAAAAGCACAAGTATGAAATAAAACCAAAATTCAAACATGCTATAAAGCATAAAATAGATCTGTAATATATCAGTGCTGAAAAAAACGCACTATTTATTATTAGATGAAGTACAGTGTCCTGCAGTTTCCAAAGCCATTCATGTTTCCTAAACACTATATTTTCCCAGCTCCTGAAACAGCTCCTGTTACTGCACACAAGTGTCAGACCTGCAGTGATTTCAAGCTGCACATGGAAGTGCCCCCAATTCAGACATCAAGTGACTTGAGTGAGGCAAATACAATTTACCCCATATTCACTCTACAGCAAAATTCAACCTGAATGGTTTTGACCTTTTTATGGTGACTTGACCATACGGATGAGATGCCAGACGCCCCCCCCCCCCCCCCACTTTGCAAGGCACAAAGAATCATAGGTTTGGGCTTAAGACACTGAATTACGTCTCAACGAGAGGACGTTTTGAAAATTGGAAGGGTTTTGACAGCTGGCTGGAGACCGCCAGGGTTAATAGAAGCTGGTTGTTCCTCCTTGCCATGAAACTTGATGTGAAATTGATGTGTTCAGTCGTTGGATTAGAACACATGTCACACTCCACACTGCTTATGTTGAAAAATACAGAACAAAGTGATGGTTGGATGGCGTGCTACTCCAGAAACTAGATATACTCAAAGCTCTTGTTTATATGTAAGAAACCTCAGTGCGCTGGTTCCTGTTGTTTTAACATTGAAGATCTGCATCAAATCTTGGCATTCCTGAAATGTGGGTCATGCAGCTACCCATCTTCTGCACAGTAACCAATGAGAAGCAGTGGCGAGGGACCAGCCTCCACACACAAGTGCACACACAAACGAGTAGGAGTAAGTCTGCTGCTCGAGTATGTCCAATATATATATATATATATATATATATATACAAAATATTTGTGAGGAACAGAAGTGTGAACTCTAATATTACTCAAATATACAGTGGTTACATCCATTGGTTGAAAGATGGTTCAGGGGTCCCACTCTCTCAAATCTGTAGAAAAACAATCTCCTGCCAGAACAATTACCAGTATGCTTTCTGTTAAAGAGGTCATATAATGCGATTTTAATTTTTATTTTCTCTTTTGAATGTTACATGCTCCTGGTGCTTAAAGAAGATCTGTAAAGTTGCAAAGACTTAAAGCAGTCGGTAACTTTTGACGCTCTAGCGGTTAATAAACAGAACTGCAGAAGAACATTGTAGCCAGAACTACTTCTCTCTGTTTATGTCTATGAAGAATGACAAAGGTACTGGGTTACTCCGCCGCGGTACCCCCGAAGCAATCTAAAATAGTCCGAATATAAACACTTATTATAGATGTACCCTAGTGATTCAGGACAAGCCAAAAACACAGTTTGGAAAATGGATTCATGGTGTACTCGCTTATTATATACATTTTTCTACATTTTGAACACAAACAAAGTTACAGACCGCAGATCTGATTGGTTGTTTCTTAACAGGAGCGATGCTTGATTTTTTCACAGATTATCTGTCTCATATTCTACTGTCAGAACATAATGACAGGTTTAACAAATATGTAAAAAAAATTATATTTTTACAAAAGTTACCTACTGCAGCTTTAAGTCTCAAACCCAAAGAGATATTCTTTATAAAAGTTAATACTTGTCCATGCCTTCCTAAAACGCCTTGTTTAGCAACATCATATACAAAATACAGGTAAAACATTTGTGAAACAAGTCAACAGGGGACATTCCTTTATCTTACAACGGTACATTGGGCCTTACTATAAAGACTTATTCTTATTGTCTATCATTAATTAACTAAATTATTAATTTAAATTATTAAAGTTGATAAATATTATTAGTATTACTATTATTAAAATTAAACAAAATTACAATTGTAGAATAATACTGTTAAATTACTATAATTGGTATTATACATTTTGTTGCAATTATATCTATCTGTAGATAGATTTATTTTATTATTATTTTACACTCCAACATTCCACTTAAAACAAAAAATACAAATAAATAAATAAATAAATAAATAAATAAATAATGTGTGGTGACAAGTGTAAACAAAGCAGAAACAAACACCACTTAGACTTCCATTAGTGCCGGTCAAATGATGTTAGTGATACAAATTCAACGGGTTTGCGACTGCATCTCACCACATACACTCCATTCACTCCTGTGTGTTTGTTTGAGATGACACGATCCAGCTCATAATTAATTCATGAGTCAGCAAGACGCTGAAAAATGACAGACCTTCTAACCCAAATATTCTCACCACAGATGCAAACATCCATTTTAATATGGGCGGTCTCTTGTTTGCATCAAAGAGTGTCATTAAGAATTCACTGCAAAATAACTGTTCATCCAATCCATCCAATCTGAAGTATGATAATTATTTGGGAATAACACTGAGATGTGGCTCTACATCGTGACTGTAAACATCAATTTTCAGTCTTGTAAGGGATAAACACAGGTCTCATTCCTCTTCCTGCCTTCCTCTGCTGTTTGTGTGATATTAGAAAGCACATTTATACTAGTCACAATATACTTGAGTTTTTGATATAAAATCACTTTGTCTATTCGTCATTCTCACTGCTGCCACAAAAAAAAATTCATCATCAGTGAGGACAGATGCCATATTTAATTTTAAGCAAATGAAAACAAGTCTATGAAACATAGAAGCACACAAGCTACACACTCTCATGACAACTATTCTGATGCGATGACAGTTTCATACATATATCATAAGAATTTGTATGTGTGTGGGTGTATATATATATATATATATATATATATATATATATATATATATATATATATATATATATAATAAATTTCCAAAATTACATTTTATTATTCATAACTTAATTTCTGAACTTACTGGTTTTGTTTTCTCTTTATGTATGGAATACTTGAGTTATTATCGACATCTGGTGAAAATTTCATGTCAACAGCACCTTTAGAAATATATTTACTGAGAACAATTATGTGTTCAATACTTATTTTTCCTGCTGTACATACATACATAATATTTATTATGAAATTATATATGGGAAAAAAAAGTTTCCTATGATCTGTCTTTATTGTTTACTTTTTACAAAACTTACCTAAAAGGACGACCAAGTGCTAAACAAAAATGACCACTAAAAAGACAAAGGAAAAATATCCCTTAAAAAGGAATGATGAACCCAAATTCCTCAACCATAAAACAATCTACAGAATAGAATGTGAGTCTCTGAAGAGAGATGCAGCTCTTAATAGGCAATTGTGCTGGGTGACATCACAGGTTGGTGCTAAAAAGGAAATTATAAAGCTCTCCAGCCCTGAGTCTGCACTTTATCCACTAATGCAGCCATTAATGTGGCCTATCAAAAAACACTCCAGTCCAGCAAATGTGAAGTAAATCAAATTAACGTCACGGTTTCCTCTGACCGTAAAGATGCAATTTTACATTTCAATTGATCAGACAGCTCTGTCTGCACACAGAGCAATTACAACAATCTATCACCAGACTGTCTTCTGTATTCCTTTCAATAAATTTGGTTTATTGAAACCACTCTGAAGTTCAGCTCTCTCTTCTTTTGCAGTTTATCAATCACAAATAATTGGAGAGAGTGATGATGATGATGGAAGAGCTTTTCTCTAACACTAGAATCCAACTTGGATTATAAAGCAAACATAATAAGCAACATGACAGGAATACATACTAACCAATTAAGTGAATACATCTTGTCACATCTAACTATATTTACTACAGATTCCTTTAGAGGGGGAAACATAAATGAGCTACATTCCATGTCCTATTTCTGTGTGAAATTCCTCAAGGAAGGACATAAATGGCCTGTAAAAGCAAGGGGAAAGAGTGCATATCAAAAAAAAAAAAACTATCAGCTGAAGATACTCTGCATTTATCACATGGGGCAGGTATGTAATTAGGAGGACCTGAAAGGACCTGATAATACCCAAAATCTGAATTACATCCCACTGGTTATAAATCATTCATGTTAATGCTTTTATCCAAAAGCTTTACATATTAATTTAATTAATATTTGCATTTTGTAGGGTGAATACAGCTATTTTATTACAAAATAAATACATATAATTTTTTTTATTATTGTATAAAATTATAAATGTATTAAAGCACATATAACTTTTATTAAAGGTGCTGTAGGGAACTTTTGTAAAAAAAAAAAAAAAAAATATTTTTTACATATTTATTAAACCTGTCATTATGTCCTGACAGTAGAATATGAGACAGATAATCTGTGAAAAAAATCAAGCTCCTCTGGCTCCTCCCAGTGGTCCTATTGCCATTTGCAGAAAGTCATGCGCTCCCGGTAAAAAACAACCAATCAGAGCCGCGGTCCGTAACTTTGTTTGTGTTCAAAATGTAGAAAAATTTACATAATAAGCGAGTACACCATGAATCCATTTTCCAAACCGTGTTTTTAGCCCTGAATCACTAGGGTGCACCTATAATAAGTGTTTATATTCGGACTATTTTAGATTGCTTCGGGGGTACCGCGGCGGAGTAACCCAGTACCTTTGTGATTCTTCACAGACATAAACCGAGGAAAAGTAGCTCCGGCTACAATGTTCTTCCGCAAGACGCAAGCAGTTCTGTTTATTGACCACTAGAGCGTCAAAAGTTCCCTACTGCAGCTTTAATGTTTTATATATAGACCGATAATCACTTTTATTTATTTTTATGTTATATTATGTGCTGTCATTAAAAGCATCTTATGTTTACATATTTTATGTATGTATGTGTACTGTGTATTTATCATGAATACATAATATAAACACACATACAGTATATAAATATCTACATGCATATATCACTGCATGAAGTTCTAGTGATATAAAACTCATTACATATTCAATTAATTATCTCAATTATATATCAAAGTAGTAGTGGTTGTTTATTGTCTGTGATCACTATTCAGAACTTTCCTTTGATATGTAGATTTCACTGTGTGCATCTTTCCTTGGAATATTCAATGGGAAATAACCTATGTTGTTTAAATTAAATATGCACGTTTAAGCAATATGACAAACATTTTTACAGGCATGCTGATGGCAGTTCATTCGCAAAAAAAAACAAACAACAATTATATTAAAGACATTCATTCACACACACATAGCAAAGAACAATAGGTGAGTGAGTCTGTAGTGCATGTCTGTGATCATGCATGCAGACATGAAGGGCAATATATGCTGAATTAGCACAATCTCTTACAATCTGTATTCCAATGAAAGCATGCAGGAGCTCTCCAAGGTGCTGAATGGCTGGTCTGGACTGGTCTGTAAAAAGAGGCAAGTATAAGACCGTTGTAGCATTTGGAGGCTTTTCCTTATCTGTGCAGTCACACGAGCGGACCTCATTAAAGCCACTGACCGCAAACAGAACACAAGATGCATGATGAGTGCTTTATGGGTTGAAAGAAAAAGCACCTTTTGATTTGTTTCAACTCTCTGAATGTCAGTGTGTGCCAGAGAGATATAGAGGCTAGAGCAGACACATACATGGCAGTGTGAAAGTATGTGAATATGTGTGTGTGTTTGTGAGGGTATATGTATAATCTATCCTTGTCCTTTCACCTCTTTCTAGAAACAATAGGATCCTTCCCCTCGAGGCACTGGCCAGAAAGAGGACATGATAAGTCCGCTGTTCTCTGCTCTGAACTGACATTTCACATGCGCCGTCTCTAACTCTAACAGCAGAACACACAGTTTTACAAACTACCCCTCCTGACCAGCAGCACAGACTCAATAATTCTCCTCAGCAAACCCAAAACCAGCCATGTGAATCTGGCATTGAACAGACAAGGCATTTTCCACACAACAAATTCCCTTACATGCTGAAAAATGCAATATAAACACATTGCGAGAGAGACAAATAAAGTCTGGTTCTCATTAACCTTTCGCAGCTAGTAATTGCATTGCAACCAAAACACACTCTAAAAGAGAAAGGAAGAGAATTTATACCTGCTTCAGAATGACCACACAGAAAGAAAAAAAAAAGTCTCTAATATAAACCACTCAACAACATAAAGTAATAACATAAGCACTGAATGAATGTATGGTCTTTCAAATAATGGCTCGGTACAGTGGCTCTTTGAGTAGAATAAAAAAAATATATACTTTTGATGAACGTTTTGGTCCAAACTACATTGGATCCCACTTACTTACAATGCATGAACAAAAACAACTGAAATATTCTTTAAAACATCCTTTGCAGGGGTAAAAAGGTTCTTCCTTTGAAACTTTTTTTTTCTGCCATTGAATTTTTTCATTCCATTTATTTTTATTCATATGCACTCAAATGCAGCCATCCAGAAACACAAGTTCAATGTGATTTTCAGAGAATTTTGCTGTGTTCCAAAATTTGTTGAAGTTAGGAAAGTAAATTTCCAACACAGTTAGATTCTAATCTTAGAATTTGATTTACCTAAAACGTAAAATAGCATATATATATATATATATATATATATATATATATATATATATATATATATATATATATATATATATATATATATATATATATAAAGCATTTGCTGATTTAACTAAAGTTATAATCAATATTTACTTCACATACATGCAGACGTATGTTATATATTTCACTCACCACTCACTATAAGCGTTATTTGTTACCATGAATTACAGTTTAACAAGCTCTTTAAGTAATATTCATCATTTACTGCTTCTTCTATACGGATTGATATAAGAACTGATGTTGTCAATTATGGTTCAATCTTAATGTTGTTTCGTGTAAAACAGTGTAAAACTATTGTTATCATCCCTCAAATAGAGTATAGCCTACCATATACCATAGCAAACAAGTCACGATATAGCTTCTTATTAAAATGAAAGTCCTGTGTATTTAGTCTCCATCCAATATGCCGATTGCACAGACAGAAGGCAATAGGAAAACCCATTATGTTAAATATGTGCGTGTCAACCACCAACCAGACATTTGCTTCAAAGATGCCACTCATGCAGAAAACCAATTAGTGATATGTTTTAACATCTGCATAATAAATAGAAACAATCCACAGGCACTGTCTACCGGACACCGAGCTGTCCTGTGTTTTTCCTGCATGGGATGTTTGCGCAGGAATGTGGCGTGTGACAGCTCTTGGCAGTAAAGGGGAAGAAAGTAACCTTTGCTTGGGTTTGCTTGAAGTAAACATCTTGTCACATGTGTCAGTATGGAATATGGCAGGTTTCAACTGCTCCACAAACAAATGCTGAGGAATAATCGCATTTGTATTTCAAATGCTGGGTGTCTGTGTACACATACAGCAATGTGAACTTCCTCCTTGCATTTTAGATTCATTACACTAAATTACATTATCCACTGACCAGCATGAAGGAGCATAACCATCACACATTTGGGTTTTAGTGGCCAAACACCTTCTATACATCTTTCTTCTGGTTTTACAGCACATCCAAATGTGGCTCATCCAGCAGGGGGGAGGCTGTACATGAGAGACTATGGCCTGGGGCACAAGCCCCTTACTGAAGTCAGCTAATGAGCCCCTTCTACACAGCTGAGTCACTCCATTCATTAAGACAAAACTGGCACTGCATTGCCCACTGTCTCTATACCACTTTTAATGATACTAATACAGAATGATAAAATATTTAACATTTCCTTTCCAAGTATATTCTATACAATATAGATAATAGAAATGTATATTAAAGTTTCAGCTATCACGGCTAATTAAACCAGCACAGCACTTCTGGAACATCAATATTTATGACTTCTCACCTCTTTGGCTATGTGTCAATTGCACATTTGTGTTAACTGTTTTTTTTTTTTTTTTTTTTTTTTTTTTGCAGCAGCAGCAGCAGCATTACAACAGGAAAGGGAATTTAATATTTAATGCCAATTAGAAAGAGGTGATTTGAGCAGAAGTAATTAAAGCAGCTATGTTGTGGTTTGCTGTGAAAGGTCATCACAGAAAGGCAAGGTCAGGGTTTATGCAAATAGAGAGACAAAATATTAGTTAATCATGATGCTACACAATGCTGCAAGTGCTAAACATAAAAGATTTGGAAAGTTTAGGTATGCTATCTACTTGAATCGGCCTGTTCTTAGAAATATATTTTATTTTCTTCACAGAAGCAAATCGATTTCCAACTAAAACTGAGTTTTGAAGAAGTATTGAGAATGATGCTCTGGTGCCCTCTCGTGTTTGGATGCAAACCTTAATTCGGAAGCGACTGGCTCGACATACCCATTATTCGGTTCTATTAATCACTTGGCTGGAAAAAGAACCGGTTCCTGACACGACGTGGTATTTTTATTTTACATGTTAAGAGAAAAACCATATGCGTGCACAATTTTTGATATGAATATTTATGATTAAATTTGATTCGGCTTTTTAAAATATTTAATCATTATAATCCACAATTCGGTAAAAAAATCAAATGTCCTCTTTCCTGAAACTTCTAAAAGGATCATTATTCTACATTTTTTTGCTCTCCTACATACATTTCACGTGACGCCTGAACTAAAGGACGCGCACGACGAACACGTGCTGCTGAGTGACATCATGTGACAACAGATTTGTTGAGAAAAACAAAAGTTTTAACGTCCCCTAAAATAACTTTCTGCCATTATAAACTGCATACCCAGATACAATAAAAAATAAAAGGTCCCCAGGACGTCCTGTTTGTTGCGCACGTAAGATAAACGCTGTACAAATAAGCACAAGCTGTTTTGTTCTCTAGTTTAAAAGTGTTTGCTGTTAACTTTCAAATAATTGAATGGAGCAGACTGCTGTTTGTGCGTGACTTACCCAGGAATCGTTAAAATCTTCAAAATAATCCGCGCTAACTATCTACTGTATGGCACTCGTCGGATCGAACTTTTTTTTCTTAGTTCAGTGAGTTGATGACTCGAGATCCGGTAGAACCGATTCTGATTCTTGACTGAATAGCGATTGCTTGAACGCTTTACAGAGTAATTGATTGCACAAGATTACAAGGTATGACAAACCACCGATGATGATGTGATCTATAAATATTTACTAAAATAAAATAGGAAAGCGCTGGATTTTTCGTTTTTGTTTTTATTTCCATAGTGAAATAAATAGGCTAATATGTGCAGGTATTTATATTCTTCTATAGTAATAATAATAATGTTGTTGTTTTTGCTGCGATTTTCAAATAAAATAAGCGAAATTTGACAAAAACAGTGGTTTCATTACTTGGTTTGCGGATGTAAACAGCGATCACACTAAATTACTCGCGCAGAGCCACTTTATTCACCTTGGCTTCGGCGGATTTATTAAAATAAATAAAAACCGATATGAACTTGTTTTAAAGTGCAACACAATTTTTTTTTTATTCTGAAAATCACTGTATTTCTAAAAATGTGCTTCTCTGTTTTTCCAACTAGCCTAACGTTACATGCCATGTTTTGAATCGTCACTGGTGAATAAGATAGATAAAAATGACAGCAATAAAATATAAGTCAAATCTCACTGTGAATGCATTTGAACACATTACAAAAGTTTTAGGATAAGATTTGTTTATTTCATTCCAATGCAAGACATTGTGAACAATATGTTGTTTGTGTGTGAAACAAATTCAATCAATACATTAAAAACAATACATTGTGTGTGTGTGTGTATACATGAGTCTGGGATATACTTATTAAATTAGAATATACTTGTTTGGAACTCATGGGTGTTTGATCCTCTAAATAGACCTGCTGGTTTTATCATCTAAAAATCCATTGCATCATTTTTAAAATGGGATAAGATCATAGACTGTAAAAAAAAAAAAAAAAAAAAAGTTAAGTTCAGTTGGTGATACAACGGCCTCTGTAATTATCATACCAGTGTAGTTCACTCTTTGGCATACTGTGGATCCTTGTGAAATCCATCACTCAAAGCAGCTTCTGTGCATCTGTGTTACATAGGGCACATCTGCAAAACTTCCGTCATGCAGAGCTGCAAGAATGTGCATGCAACAAACAAGACCTCAAGCACTCATGCTGGTGCGATTAGGATATCCATCCTCTCACATTCATCTGCACTCTTCTCATCCCCAAAGGATTGTGCATATATTGCCTTTGAACATTACAGGTGAGCTTTGCTTTTCACAGATAATTGTGCAGAAATTTCCAAAGTTGCCAATTAACAGTGCACAACACTTAAGTTCCTTCTGGAAAGATTTAGGATTAAGTGCAAGAACCCAAACTCAAAACACAAGATAATTATATCAATTTGTCATGAGAAATCAAAACAGATAATCTTAGGATCTGTTTTAATGACACATTAGTGAAAAAAAAAAGAACAGCCCCGAAGATGCACACATACACACACATAGCACACACATTACGCTAATGAGTTATTTGAGGAGTTATATGCATATATGTACTGTATGTAATCATGAAAGATTCATTCTGGCTTACGCAAGCATCTGTGTCGTGTTTTGAAATTGCAAAACTGATTTATTGAACTATATAAACTGTGATAAACATTAAATATTTGGTGCTATTTAAATAATCTGTAATTATATTACTAAATAGTTTTGTTATCCTGTATTTTTTTGTTATTTTTTGTTATTTTTTATAGACATTACTAAAATTATTTCGGGGTGAGGGGTTCTCCCACAGAATTCTACTTGTAAATATATTCATAAAAATACTGATAATCCATGGATTTTATTTGTTTAGGACATGCTTCTCAGTTTCTGTCAAATTCCTTCTGACAGTGTACTTCTAAATGAACAAAACCTGTGTTTATGAAATGTCCTCAGTTTCCTCCACAGTGTTTCTGGGACAGCAGCACCGTCTGAACCAGTGCAGTAGCCGCAATCTTCGTGAAGTTGGCCCAACTAAGCCCCCTCTCTCGGATTCTCTTCTCGCTGCTTCCTCCCTGTCTTCACTCAGGACATGCATAGAAA